>NC_071283.1:5172728-5217728 GCF_023375685.1 Ictalurus furcatus
CCTGTTTTCATTAAGGCAGAGGATTCCTGTGTCGAATTCAGCATCCCATGATGGAAAAGTTTTGGCTTCCGGCCGTTGACCTTTATCCCGGCGAGCTTGGCCTTGTTGAGAGGCGTGCGTCGCTGTATATTGAGCAGAAGCTCAGGCTTATCCCGTTTGAAATAGGGGTAGTAAAAGTGGTGCGGTTGGGCCTTAATGGGAGAGATGTTGGTTGGCTTCTCTGAGATGTCACGGTCTGCGCGTTCTTTCCTGAAGCCGTACAGGTTCAGCTGGTGAACGAAACTGATAAAGTCCGTCGTTCTGAAGTACTCGGTCACCTGCCTGGTTTGGGACGATAGCACTTCAGCTTCAAAGGGTTGCTGATGGACAAATATTCCTTCCCCGCTGGCGTCCCAACAGATTGAGCAAATCTGTGGATCGTTCACCAAACGCCACAACTTGCCAGGGAAGTAGGTGGGGTTGATCAAGGTGACAGAAGTTGCATCAACCATTTCCATACCAGCTAAAAAGATTTGTACAAAGATGGGAGAAAACAAAGGAGACTGAATGGAACAATTACTCTCTAGCACTAACTAGATAGTAGGTGGCTAGCTAACACATAACACATTCATCTTCAGTAACAACTGAAAATCACTAACAATAACAAGCTATAGCATGTTATCAAAATTGACCGTTAGAGTTGTCAGGCAAGCTGGCCGTAGCCTAAATAATCAAACAAAAACAGACCCAAAGTCATTTCTAAGAGCTACATGATCACATGTGAAATATGCCAGACAAATTCATGAATATTCAATGAGCTCGCGTGGATTTATCCAATCAGAGTAACCCGTGCCTGTGACGTCGTTCAATCCCAAAGTAAAGTCTTGGTGCGTATTAACGTGTATCGGAAAATAGTGACGACGCTATTCGGCATATTTTGTAGGAGAAACGGTGAATGTTTAGGTCAGCAGTGGCAAACATACCGCCCACGGGGTCACTGTTATTCTTCTAGCAGGACAAAAAACTTTAGGCCATGAATTATGACAAAATGTGCTAATAAATAACTCTTCATGAGCAAACTAAAAATGTGAAGCTGTGGCCTTGTGTCTCTCCAACGAACTTCGGGCTTTCACAGCAACGGGGATGAATACTTATGAAATAACAACTGTAATGTTTTTGTTTTTGTTGTTGTTTTGTAAATAATTTAACAAATTGTGTTTTTATTGTATTACGTATTATTTTAGTGTGTATTGATCCCACACTTTAATATAAAAGTCAGTTCCAGGTTCCAGGTTGTAACACTACAATATGGTAAACCCATAATCTGGAACATTTTGATTGAACTGCAGTCTGTTTTTCTTTTGATGTTTATGTATGTAGGCTCATCATTCAGGTGTGATTATATCAACCTATGACAAAACAATGCTGTGCCGTACACTTTGAACTTTTCAGTGGATATTACAAAAATTCCCTAGTTCAACAGACTGTAATGATTGATTGAGAAATATAAAATGTAGATCCATTTTCTATACCGCTTATACTACTGGGTGTTGGGAAACCTGGAGCATCGGGCACAGGGCGGGGTACACCTGTGACGGAAAGTATTAATTTTTACTTTGTAATAGTTTTGTTCTTGTTCTGTTTCATTCTCATCAGAGGATAACACCTAAGAAGGCCATGTCATGTCACTTAGATCGGTATAGAATGTTTATCTGCTATACAGAGACACAAACATGTTCTTCTGTTCAAGGTTCATCTTCTAAGACCCTGAAACAAAGCCTGTTTGAACTTCCTCAAACCATTTCTTATCGGTACACAAAAGTGTGTCGTGCTCTGCGTTTCATATCTATAGTAGTGGTTCAGCACAAGCGCTCCAGAGCACTCTTATTAATCTATCCTGATTTATTCTATCCTGTATTAACCATCTTTCTGTAATAACCCTTTTTTTTTACCTTCAGAGGAACTTCAGAGGTCTGTGAGTGTTTACTTGCTAATTTCCACGACAATTTGGTCTCCTGGTTGGGCTGTGTGTGTCTTCTCAGGTGTTCTGGACAACAATGGCCTCCCCACTGAATCATCACAAATTCATCACAAGTTTGAATCATCGCAAGTTTGAATCATCACAAATTTAGAATTTTATGTCATAGGTTATTGCTGTCATCGTGTAGGGCTGCACGATTATGGCCAAAATGATAATCCCGATTATTTTGTTCAATATTGAGATCTCGATTATTTATCACGATTATTAATTGATTTTAGTGACAACATATTTTTATTGCACTTTCACATTTATTAGGTTTTCTCATGCCACAATATAACACACAAGTAGGCATGAGAAAACTTGAGCTGGTCAATTATTTAATATTTTCAGTTCATTTTACACACTGTATTCAAAAAACAAACGTTAACCTGTTCCACCTTGTAAATAAATACAATAAACATCAATGTTCAGTCTTTGAAGTCTGCTCCTCTTAAATATATTTAAAGCTACACTATTAGACATTTTCCACTGTCTTGGTTCTGGGCTGGAGTCAGTTCTCGAACTGCTCTGTATATTGTGTATATATCTGAATAATCTCATATAGGATGTGATTGGGTGAGTTCATTTACCCGTCAGATGCAAAGCGCTTTAGTTTAATGGTGTTTATTACTGACGCTCCGATCAGGATTTTTACAGACGATACGATCCAGATACCGATCTTTTTTTGTTTAAACTTTAATCAGGAGGTCATAAACAGTTAAATGTAAGCTCTCTGCTCATGGTCACTGTTAATTGAGTTAAAATAATAGCAATGAGAAATACTGTTGGTTAATTGATAAATAAACAAGCATAAAATATTTATTTTTAAATATCTTAAAAACAATAAAGAATCCTAATTAAGAGTAGACTAACACAAAAATGATCCATATTAGGAAAAAGGCTAATAGACTTCTAAGGAAATAGCGAACTAAGCTTAATGTCAAATTGATACTAAATGCAACCCATAGTAATTAAACATTATTTCATTTCTCATTTTATTTATATTTTATGAAATGATATCTCTTTTTTTTATATTAAGTGATTTATTTATAACTAAGCACATTTTCTGTCTTTACATTTTAGTAGTTTTATTTTTGTTTGTTTATCAGTTTTAGATGGGTTTCCCCAGTACAGTGTTCCATGTCTGCTGATAATAGTGTGTTTTGGGGGGAATAGATCAAACCATGGCAACTAATGTTGACTTTTCTAGTGATATCTGGCAACCGTGAGTTTAAATGGAGTGAATTAGAGCTAGTGGAGAGCGGCAGTGTAGGTGAGGCAGTGTGTATGTTTGCAGACTGAACAGTTGCTACTCTTGATTATGATTGGTGAGGAATTCTTTAATAAAGAAGTTTGAAATAAACCCACCTTGTAGCGTTAGCATTATTATTAATTTACTCCACGCGAAGCCGCTGTTTCTACACGAGCAGCTCACAGTAGCGGGTTAAGGTCATTTTGCAGGATCAATAAAAGTTGGCGGTTGTGAGATCGGGAAGTTGAAGCAGATGATGTACAGAGTTACTTGTCATCATAATGGCTTCTCTGCAGTATTTTCACACTTGTTCGGTTGACTGAGGAGATGAAATGCAGTGTGAAAGTAACTGTAGATGCATTTTGGACTTCCTGTAGTTTTTATTCCGATTGTATTCTACAACTCCGAACAGGTCGCTCGCACCGGTGCGAATAAATATTTATTCACAGTCGCACAAAATACTTTTCAGTCACAAACACGAGTGAAATGTCGCACTGTAGAGCCCTGAGTTTATCTGCGAAGTTTTTTCCAGTTCAGTGTGATGATGTTTAATGTCCCTGACAACCTCTGTAGTGCCATTTAGCATCATGTTAATGTCATGATTTCTCCTTGCGCAAAGCGCTGGTGCTCGAAGCGAGGCTGGCCGCTAGAGGGCTAAAATCCTAACTCCGTTTCCGGGTTTTGGCACTACAAAATGACGTCATCCCTGCGCCGCTCTATGGTGATTGGCTGTGGTGTAGGAAGCGCTTGATTTGATCTGCAGCGGAGTTTTCTATGAGCGGAGGACGATCTTTAAACGTTAATATCAAAGTTGATCATGTTCATTTAATCATGGGCAGTCAAAATCGTAATCGCTACGATATTCGATTAATTGTGCAGCCCTAGTTTACTCCATCATCAATGGCTCGCTCAATGTCAT
This sequence comes from Ictalurus furcatus, assembly GCF_023375685.1. NCBI lineage: Eukaryota > Metazoa > Chordata > Actinopteri > Siluriformes > Ictaluridae > Ictalurus > Ictalurus furcatus. The sequence continues at coordinate 5,176,899 of NC_071283.1, forward strand.
CCATCAGGTTGTCTGTGGAGCCTCAAATCACCAAGGTAGAAATGGCTCCCTCTTCTTTCTCATGTTTGAACACAACGACCTGGGTGTCTCCGACTTCAATCAGGTAAACACTGCTACAGTGTCCCATTTCCTCTGGAGTAGGAACAGTCATTCTGGGCAGTGCTACAGCACCAACAGTTTTGCATAACCTTCTAAGGTCCCATTTGGAGTTGAGCCGGACAAGCTGATACTTGTTGGCGTAATGTAATGCCATGTCTGCCACTTTGCCCCCAGTTACGACCATGTTAGCTCCAGCATTAGCAATAGCCTTCACCTGGGCCTCCATCAGGTTCTTCTCCCCTTTGCTGAAGTTCCTCAGCTCCTCAGCATTCTTTATCAGCACTGTGGCCTTGGTCTCAGTAACCATGCAGTCAAACAGACAAGAAAACACAACTATCTTCGCATGTTTAACTGATCTGAGGTCTCCTTCAGTTTCCTTCTTAAAGACCATACCATGCAGCATCGATGAGGCATGCAGTACACAACCCAAAATCTTGCACACTCTCACGTTATCGACATTGAAATTGCTGGACTCAGGGAAGATCGATACACACTCTTGTGCGATAAGGTCGGCGAGAAAGTCTTCATTTCCATACTGTTTGCTCACACGACTGTGCGGATCATGGCTTTGGCCTCAATCACATCGTGCAGGTTCTTAGCAGAGGCGCAAAAGCAGTCTGGTAGAATTTCCAAAGCCTTCTTACAGGCCATCTCATAACCCTCAATGACCTCTGATAGAGAGAGCCCCATTCGGAGCAGCTCCTCTGCCATCTCTAGTAGAGCACCAGCAAACACCAGGACAAAGTTGGTCCCATCCCCTATTTCCTGCTCCTGCATGTGAGACGCCATAACAATCATCTTAACAGCTGGGTACTGGACCTCAAGCTCTCTCAGAATGGTGGCAGCATCATTGGTTACCAGGAGTTTCTCTAAATGGTTGATGACCATTTTGTTCATGCCATTGGGTCCGTATGCAGTTCTTGTAGTCTGTGCCAGTTCTTTGCATGCCTGGATATTTCTGTAAACTGCCTCCTCTAGACCTGAATAATGCTTCCACAAAGCAGCTTTACGGAAATATATAATTCAGGATATAAAATTTTAACATTTTAAATGGTTCCTTATGAGCAAGCCAGAGGTCATTGTGGCAAGGAAGAACTCAGTATGAGACGATATGAGGAAGAAACCTTGAGAAGAACCAGACTCAAAAGGGAATCCATCCTCATTTGGGTGACACCAGATTATAAATAATTATAAATCATTTCCTTATATAACTGTGTACTATATGGTCAAAAGGTGCAATTGTGTAACCAGGAAATTCATTATAGTTTTAATATAAAGTCTGTTTTGTTGAAGTTAGCAGCGGTTCATTGATGGAGACTTACGTGCAAAACTGTTTGTGGCAATTGCAGTCTTAAAGCTATCATAGCAATTGCAGTCCTAAGTGTTAGTATCAGTTACAGTCCAACGCCATCTTCATGGTTTCTGTGATACCATCCATCTTCTACCACTTACTCCTTTTCAGGGTCACGGGGAACCTGGAGCCTATCCCAGGGAGCATCGGGCACAAGGCGGGGTACACCCTGGACAGGCTGCCAATCCATCGCAGGGCACAATCACATACACATTCACACACCCATTCATACACTACGGACACTTTAGACACGCCAGTCAGCCTACCATGCATGTCTTTGGACTGGGGGAGGAAACCGGAGTACCCGGAGGAAACCCCCGCAGCACGGGGAGAACATGCAAACTCTGCACACACATGGCCCTGGCAGGACTCGAACCCCGGACCCGTGAGGCGAACATGCTAACCACTAAGCCACCGTGTGCCCCCTAAGTGATACCATCCAAAGTAATCTCATGTATCCCATCCTCAGCAGCGAGTGGTTTCCAAGTGATGAGAACTCAGAAGTAGGGTATCAGGATGGATCAGGCAGGTCCAGAGAGCAGAAAAGGTCAGGATCACTGGTAACTCATAAGTAGCATGTGTAGCTTGACAGAGAGAGAGAGGGACAGAGAGAGAAAGGAAAACAGAGAGACACAGATTATTAGATATGCTTATTGTCACATAATGGTTAAGGACAATGACAATGTACATTGTGTGCAGAGTGCTAACAGGGACTTCAGCAAGACTAGCAATGACAATATAAATAAAAGCGGAGCCAGAAGTAAACACAGATATGAGGGTGCCCTGGGACATAAAGCGGCCAGCCACTCTACCGTCAACAAACCTAAGTGAACATGTGACAGTGGGAGAGACAGCATCCAAACATCCCAGTTCACCAAAACACTCTATACCCATGAACCCTCTAGATCTGCTCCTTTACCTAAGAAAATTTTGTCCCGAACACTAATCGGCAGGCTGTTGCTTACTGGGGGCTTTGTAAGAGAAAGCTTATGCTGTAGCCTTCACTATTCAAGATACCAACAAATAGCTTGTACCTTTAGATCAAAGTTGGCATGGCAGATCATAAAAGACCAAAAGTTCGATTAGGTATTGCAATGTGAGACCATTCAGTGCTTTATAGGTCAATAGTAGTAATTTTTAATTAGTACAAAATCTTATTGGGAACCAATGCAAGGTGGATAAGATGGGGTGATTTAGTTATATCTTCTGGTTCAAGTAAGGAACAACAAAACCCTCATGTATCGTGTGCATCAGAGATATATCCGGAAGTGAAGATATTTTTAATTTTAGTATTTTTGCACACACAAAGCATTCGTATCACTTCTTAAAATTGGGATTAAAGCACCAGAGTCACATGGATTATATTTACGATGCCTATCGTAATCTCTTTTTGGAGCTTGAACGTTTTGGTTACATGGACTGTAAATGGAGGGACAGAAATCTCCCAGGTTTCATTAAAATGTCTTCATTTGTGTTCCAAAGATCAACGAAAGTCTTATGGTTTTGGAATGACATGAGGGCGAGTAATTGATGACAGAATTTTCATATTTGGGTGAACAATCCCTTTAAAGTGGAGGTGAGGTCAAGTGGCATCATGTGATACCACTAGAATACCCATAATGCAATTCTTTTCATTGAGGTGAGTGTTTTGGTATATCACATATGCATATGTTGCAGTAGTTTTGTGATTCCACATATTTTGCATGTGATTTCAATTAAATACGTATTTCTGCACACGGAGTTGAGCGTATTGTCAACCCCCATAATGCAATTCTCCTCAGTGATCCAATCATTCTGACGTATGACATGGCTGCAGTAGTCTGGTGATTAGACTCGGTTTATGGCTTGTTGGATCCTACTACTGATTTCTCAATGAGTGGGAGTCAGGGGGGTCCCAAATTTTTTCCATTATTTCCTATGTGCCTGAAATAATGCAATTTTCCGGACATTTCCAGTGACAATTCAGAAACATGATGTGTATTTCCAATTCTCTGGACCAAGTCAAACACTTGGACACGTCATGCATGTCAGTGTCACTGACGGTGTGGGAGTTAGTGGGGGTCCACAATTTCACAAACAGTGTAGGACGAGTTATGAGACAAAGTTGTGTCCAGAAGAATAAGAATAATTATAATGATTATAACAATAAGTATGTGATATAACAATAGTGATGCTTTGCTTTGCAAGCACCTCTAACTAAACAGGTAAAGTTTGCCACCACAAACTTTGATGTTGGCTTGATAAGGTCAGTCTGAAAATATAAATAGTTATCAATTTGAAATCTGAAGGTAATTTGCAGTTTAAGAAAGAGAGACAGATAGATAGTGTTCCAATACTTGTAGAGTTGAGTAGATCGATAGATAGATAGGTAGAAAGATAGGGTGCCAATACTTGTAGAGTTGAATAGACAGATAGATATGGTGCCAATAATTATAGAGTTAGATAGATAGATAGGATGTCAATACATGTAGAGTTGGATGGATAGATAGATAGGGTGCCAATAACTATAGAGTTAGTTAGATAGATAGATAGATAGGGTGCCAATGCTTGTAGAGTTGATTACATAGATAGGGTGCCGATACTTCTATAGTTGAATAGATAGATGGAGGGTTAATAATTCTAGAGTTGATTAGATAGATAGATATATATAGATAGATAGATAGATAGATAGATAGATATTGTAGTGTGGATTAGATTGATTATATAGTTAGGATTTGTCAAGCCAACATAATTAAGCACTGCACCATACATACCTTTTGGAATTATGAAATTATACCTTTTGGAATCGGTCTCATCAGACCCTATCACACTTTGTTAGACGTGAAGAATATAAGAGGTTGTCACATGCAGAGAGTAATCACTACTTGTCAGATATTCCTGCAGCTCTTTAAATGTTGCTCTAGGTAACGCAGACTCCCTGGTAAGTTTTTGTTTTGTCCTTTCATACATTTTGTAGGGACGTCCTGTTCTTGACGTCATCACTGTGGTGCTCCAGTTTCTCTGTTGATGATGGTCTTTACGGTGTTCTATGGTACATCTAATGTTTTGGAAATACTTTTATATCCCTCTCCTGATCCATAACTTTAAACAGTTGAGATGTCACGCATGCTTTGTAAGCTCTTTGCAGACCATGGCTTCATCAGTCAGATGAAATCAAGAAGATGTGATGAAAAACCTACAGAAACATGATCTTTATTTGGGTTTAAGCAGAATAATTTCATTGATGATAGCTGTATGATAGTTACTTTTGAACTTGAGATTGGTTTATTCTGAACACAGCCACATCCCCAACTATAAAAGAGTGTGCACACTGGTGCAACCAAATTATTGTAACATTTTCCCCCCTATTTTTCCTTAAAGTATTTGATTGTTTTTCAGTTCTTTTTTTTTTTTTTGGAGGGATTCCTTGGAGACTGCCACCTTAAAGTCATGTATTGCTTTTGAAATCTGCAATGTAGTATCAAGTCAGGTCAAGTGTTTTTTACTGTCATTCCTCTATATAGCTAGTATACATCAGAATGAAATGATGCTTCTCCAGGACCACGGTGCATTACCATATTGTAGTATGCAAGACTACATAAAGTGTACTACACAACAGTGTGAGATGAGTGGCAGACACTGACTGTGAAATTGCCCACCAAAAAAGTGAGGTCATATCTCTGCAGTGCTTCATTGTATCTATACAGAATTCAAAAGCTATGTTGTAAAGTTATCTAATTGTTTCTATACAGCTCATACAAAGGGATTTCTATGGCAGATGCTCCACATAATCTAGGACTAACAATAAATTAACTTTAATAATAAACACATTGAGGACATTATTATTATTATTATTAGTAGTAGTAGTAGTAGTAGTAGTAGTAGTAGTAGTAGTAGTAAATTAGTAAATATACTGTACTATTAAATGCTGATAACATGACTAACATGTTTTAGCAATATTGATCTTAATACAAACAGACACCAAACAGGGTCAGCCAAAGACAATAGTCTGTGACATAACCAAAAACTTTCACAGGACAGGGGTGAAAGTATCACAATCCGCTGTTCAAAAAAGACTTTGAGAAATACAGAAATATAGAGATCATACCACAAGATGCAAACCACTCATTAGCAGTAAGAATCAAAAGGCCAGATTGGAATCAAGATTAACCTCTACCAAAGTGTGGAGGAAAAAAAGTTCTGCTCATGATCCAAAACATACAAGTTCATTGGTCAAGCATGGTGGAGGTAGTGTCATGGCTTGGGCTTGCATGGCTGCTTCTGGAACCAGCTCACTAATGTTTGTTAATGATGTAACTTGATGCAGAATGAATTCAGAAGTCTCCAGAAACATGCTGTCATAATTTCAAAATTCATCCGCACTAATTGGGAAGGACTTGGAGCAAGACAATGACCCGGAACACAATGCCAACACAACAAAGGACTTCGTCAGGAGAAAAACTGGCCAAGGTAATCACCAGACCTTAACCCAATTGAGCATGCATTTCACCTCCTGAAGAGGAGACTGTATGGAGAAACCCCCCAAAACAAACAACAACTGAAAGAAGTTACAGTACAGGTCTGGAAAAGCGTCACAAAAGAAGGATGCAACAGTTTATGATGTCAGTGGATTACTGGCTTGAAGATGTAGAAAAAATGTAGAAACATGTTCTTGGTTCTTGAAGTGCTACTATGCTGGTTATGAAGCAGATGGCAAGCAATTACTAGCAATTATGGAAAGATTGTAATGCAGTCAGACTCTCAAACAATTTGGTGAACATTTCCAGGCTCAAATAATGCTCAATACGACATAGATTAACAATGAGAGAACTAATAATGCCAACGTCATGCAGGACTCAATAGCTGCCTTGCTGGAAATTTCTTTCAATTATTCTGACTCGCCTTATAATTTGGACAATGTACTAATTCCGAAATTGCCAAAGCGTTTAGCTAAACTTTGAATCTAAAACAGTATGGCCTAATCTTGTGCACGTCACCCTGGACAAATCTGAAGCACTTTCTTTTAAGCTGCTGCAAAACATTTTGAACAATTTTAAAAACAATTTAAAATGCTTACGTATGCCGCACAATGTGTTAATATGTAAGCTGTACTCTCTTTTGAAAACGACTTAAAAAGAAAAAAAAAGTCAATACATGTTGCTTGGTGTCGTCTCTTTAAGAAAAATACAAAGCAAATGATCCCGCCTTCATATTCACATGCAAATGAAGCTCATTATCATTAGTACATTTAATTATTCAAAATGCTATCCTTACCATAAAGAATGCAATAATTACTAGTCATAATTTCATTTTCACTTGTAAAAATTCCATTCTAGGAATCGGAAGTGCAGTTTCCACTTGTTAAAAAGAAATGACTGATATCAAGAAATGTCATTTTCACGTGATTGCAATTACAACTAGTAATTTATTTTACTAATTAAAAATTAAAATTTTGCCCTGCGATGGACTGGCACACTGTCCAGGGTGTACGCCGCCTTGTGCCCGATGCTCCCTGGGATAGGCTCCAGGTTCCCCGTGACCCTGAAAAGGAGTAAGTGGTATAGAAGGTGGATGGATGGAAAATTCTAATTTTTATTTTTACTAGTTAAACTGTATTTTCCACCATTGGAAATGAAATTCTTAATAGTAAAAATATCAATTTTGATATAGAGAATTTTACTAGTAGAAATGAAATTTTCACAGCATGTGGAAATTGAATTCCTGATATCAAGAAAGCCATGAAAATCTAAAACAGCTTACTATAATTCTGACTTTTAAAAACTTGAATTGCAGAAATCTTGAATTCTAATTTTTACAAGTGAAAATTGTATTCTTACTGGTAAAAAAAAAAAAAAAATACATTATGGCTTGTTACACTTCTATGATTAAAAGCTAAAACGGCTTGCCATAACATCCCCTCGTCAAAAGTGGACAACACTGAAGCATAAATAAAGTCTTTGAATGGCAAAAGGGGAAAAGTATCCTACTGAAAAAAGAGGAGTGATGCAAAAACGTAAGAACAACATGGTGTATGGTATATTTTTAAAGCAAATGGTATATATATTAAAGAAATCATTGAATAAATCAGTATGTTAAGGTTAAGAAATCAAAAGTAAGATCCAATCATGTGTGACCAATGTATGAGCTATAAGAAAGAAATCAGTATATTAATCATAGAATCTAAAATCAATGTATGTCAAGCTGGTGAGAGCATTTTAGTGAGATCACTGAGCACATGCTCCTCAGTTACAAATGTATCTTTTTCATCTACAACCCAGATTCCAAAAAAGTTGGGACGCTGTGTAAAATAAAATGCATAAAAACAGAATGCAACGATATGCAAATCTCATAAACCCATAGATTATTCACAATGGAACATAGAAAACATATCAAATGTTTAAACTGCGGGCGCACGGTGGCTTAGTGGTTAGCACGTTCGCCTCACACCTCCAGGGTCGGGGGTTTGATTGCCACCGGGGCTCTGTGTGTGCGGAGTTTGCATGTTCTCCCCGTGCTGCGGGGGTTTCCTCCGGGTACTCTGGTTTCCTCCCCCAGTCCAAAGACATGCATGGTAGGCTGATTGGCATGTCCAAAGTGTCCGTAGTGTGTGAATGTGTGTATGTGTTTGTGTGCCCTGCGATGGATTGGCACCCTGTCCAGGGTGTACCCCGCCTTGTGCCCGATGCTCCCTGAGATAGGCTCCAGGTTCCCCATGACCCTGAAGAGGATTAAGCAGTATAGAAGATGTATGGATGTTTAAAGTGAGTAAATGTACCATTTAAAAAAAATATATATATATATAATTGAATTTGATGGCTGCAACACGTCTCAAAAAAGTTGGGACGGGGCAACAAAAGGCTGGAAAAGTAAGTGTTACTAAAAAGAAACATCTGGAGAAACATTTTGCAGCTAATTAGGTTAACTGGGGGTTGAAGGTTTGCTCTGTAAGAACTTTGAGTTGAGTAAACATTGAGTTTAAGTTTGTATCTTTTTTCTTTTTTTTTTTTACCTACATCTTGTTAGTGATTTCTTAAGATGTACTGTTAAAATCCATTACGTAAATCAGCAAAATAAAAACTGTTAAAAAAATAAGTTAAAAAGTTAACGATAAGACGTGGAGAAAGAAACATAATTGTGGCGAGACATCAGAAATGTGATCAAAAGAAAAATTGTTTTAGTACTGTATAAAAGCATGAGCATTGATTGTAATTGTCAGATGATTTGTAGATGTCTTGCCTTTTGTGGAGTTCCAATAAAAGTCTCATTTTGGGCATCTTAAACCACTTGGAGAAGCTGATTTTCCACTACACGTGTCACTAAATAGTTTTATTTGGAATATCAAAATATTTTCTAACTCTCTCTCATTTGGTTTGTCTCAAATAAAAACCTCAGTATAACACTGTACACCAGAGTTCTTCTAGAGTAGAGTATCTTTACTCTCATTGCACAAGTGCATTCATTCATTCATTCTCACTAACCGTTTTATCGTGGAAAAGTACAACTTAATTCATTATTATTTATTTATTAGAAAACATTCCTCTGCAACTTGTATAATTCTGGGGTTAGTCTGGGGTTAGTCTGTCGCCTATCTTTAAGGCTTCCTGATGTACTGAACGAGTTGCCGTAGCAGCAGTGATTGGCACTCCCACATAGTCGTGGAAATATGGCGTCAGGGTACGCACGGCCGAGCTTGAACTCTGCAGACGGATAGTGAAACTGCATTTCAGGGCCATCGAACAGCTCTGTACTTGCAAAGAGCAAATGTGGAATCGGTTATTTTGTTAGGGCAGACATGTTGGAACCCATGCATAAGTAGCAAAAGGCATCGTGGCATCGGCCCGGTATGGAGCCTTCAGGACAAGGCAGGTAAGCGCAGGAGAGAAGCCAGTAGATTTGTGTTCACCCAGCCGGGACCTAAATCGTGCTAAATAGTGCTCCGGGCTAACAACATAGTGCTATAATGCAGGCGCGCCTGCGCAGTCGACTGAAACAACCTTCCTGCCATAAAGTGGTCTGAGCGCAGTGCACTTCTGCGAATTTTGCGTGAAAGTTGAAAACTTTTTTTTGTTCCATGCGAAAAGTGGTTATTTAAAAAAAAGAAAGAAAGACCCATATGCGTATTGTTTTTTGAGTGTAATTTAAAAACTCGACGGAAGTGCCTTTGCTGTGAGGAAGGTAACATGCATTATCATGGTGTGGTCAGTCGAAGCTAGCTAGTTAGCACGCAATGACTTGTGCAGTTGAGTATGCTCTTGTCACTTTTTCTTTTTTCTTTTCTTCCCCCCCCCCCGGCCTTATTTAGCTCGTGCAGGGGTTGTTTCCTGCAAAGCTGCTAAATGTTATCTGATTGCATGCAACCGTGTTTGCATAAACTTTTGCTGTGCGCGCGCGCGCGCGCGTGTGTCTTACACAATTCCTGCTTTACGTTAACGCGCAACGAAAATTCTGGTTTATTTTTCTCTCTATATAACTCTTTTTCGAAAACACAAGAGCTCCGACAGCAGAGTTTTGCTAAATGTGCTGTGACTCAGACAACCACACGCTGGGAATGGCCTCTGGAAATGTGCACGTTTCCTTGAATCCCCCAGTTTGCGGTTTGTCCATAGATTTGATGTCGTAATTCCTGCTCTGAAACATACTCACGTGCTGTGTATTCATTGATACCGGTTCGGTTTAAAATGTAAGTAGCTCGTGCTTGAGCGATACCTATTCTATTTATTAATGCTTGTGAAAAGGTTTATTATGATTTTTTTATTGAAATAATGGGATTGCTTAACACTACCCAGCACGTTTTGTTTGTTTGCTCTTTCCTGCTGTGCATGCATGTCGACTTTCAGAACAGTTCTCATGCAAATCAGATGGGGTTTATTTACTTATCTGATTGTGCTTGTGTACTGGACAGTAAGTGACATGTCAACATGTCAGTACTGGACTGTGTAAAGCCAGCCAGACAGGTAAAGCAAGGTTTATGTGCTTCAAGATGTTATATTGATTCTTGTTATTTAAAAAAAAAACAACAACCACCAAACAAACCCACCACCACCAGTTTTGTTTGTTGTAGAAAGCATGACATGTTCAAGGACCTTTCTTTCTGACTTTTTGTTTTAAAATCATAGAACGTGCTAAATATTTACAATAGTACCTTTTTTTTATTTATTTACTTATTTTTTTTTTAAATTTAGAAAATGAAATTTAGCTTGCGAATCAGCAGCTCTGGACGAGCAGTCATATGTTTGCAGAATGTATTGTTCTCGTTTTATTAATTGTATCAAGCTTCATATTGCCTCAGTGATGGTCGTATCACCAGGGTGTATTAAGATAAAATGCTAAAAGTAATCCGCATTAACACTGATCTCAAGAGATACGAAGATGACATGCGTATCAACTTTCATTTAGTGATGGTATTCTCTAACATGAATACCCCCCCCCCCCCCCAATAATTCCTTTTGTGCATTGTGTACCGCGCCTTCTGGTAGCTGAAACGTCTATAGTCCATAGTGATTTTATTTCTTTTTTTTTTTTAACAGCTCATCAGAATTTGTTTTCTGACACGCTGCGTTGTGCTGTTTTGGTGACAGAATCAGAAAAGTGTTCATAAACACTATAGTTTTTACCACATGCTATTGATTCACACACCTTTCCAAGCTAACAGAAGACGGTTGTGGTTACAGGCGGTTAGAAGAGATGACTTGATTGGGGGCGCTTCGTCTTTGCAGTCATCTTGGGTAAGCAGTTAACTCTCATATCAGTGTAGTTGACTTGCTAACGATGAATTCAACAGGATTATTTATCTGCTAGTTAGTTATCATGCCTAATTTATATTGCTTTAACACACTTGCATAGCGTGCCTAAAATCTACATCAAGAAACTGGCGCTGTCATGCTAGATAGCTAGTCCGTGTTCTTACTGAGTAGTTGCCGCTGTGAAGAAAGTTTTAGTTAACTAAATGTTTCCAGATTCAGGATTCACAGCAACGTCTTATCGTAAAACATTACTACTCGAACCTGCTCACAAACATTAAAGTTGTAAGCATGAAAAGACTTGCGTGCTTTAAAATTCTCTTTGGTATGAGTGCTTAGAGTTTCTATGAGATGTATTTATATTTGAAAGTGTTGAAAGGGAGCTGAATGTCACTTCCTGTCTTTTAGTGGCAATCCATATTAATAAATGCATAACATTTTAGCTAATCTCAAACCTAATATCCTTCCTAAATAAAATTGTTGATGGGTTCTTCGGTCAGATTAGAAAGGTACTGTCATGTCACAAGCCTACCCGGGTCTTTTTGAAACCCGTTTGTGTGCATCTCTTTTTGTTTACAAACAGCAAAGGGGTCTATTGATAATATTGTGGGGTTAAAAAAAGAGGGTAACCTTAGTGCGCCAAAGGTGGCTATGTCTGTAGATTATTAATGGGAATATTTAAGCATTCAGACCCCTTCGGGTTTTGCGTACTTCGTGTTAAAGATTTCATTTAAAATGAAGTTAAAATGGCAAAGATGGTGTTTAAAATGGTGTTTTTTAAAAAATATTTATTAAAAATTAAACTGAAATAAGATTTCAATATGTCTATCTAAATTGTGCTCAGGTGCAGCTTGTTGGCGTTGCTTATCTTCAGATGTCTCTAGAACTTGACTGGAATACCTATGGCAAGTTAAGTTGATTTGAACATAATTTAGAAAGGCACATACCTAATATGTGTGTCTAAGGTCCCACGATTCACAGTGCATGTCGGACAAATCAAACCATTTATTAAAGCTCCATCATTGTAAAACGAAAGCAGATTTGAATCACCAGGACTCTGATTTCAGTTTATGATTTTTAATAAATTTGCACCAAAAAAATCCACTTCTTGCCATAACAGCCCCCACTCCTCTGGAAAGCATTTCTAGATGATTTTGAAGTGTGTCTGTGGTCGTTTGTGCCCAGTCAAGCAAAAGAGCATTGTGAGGTTGGCCACTGATGTTGATTTGAGAAGCACTGTTGCTGGATCACGGTCAGCATTCCAGTTCATCCCAAAGATGTTCAGTGCAGTTGAGGTCAGGACTCTGGAGTTCGTGCACATCAAGCTCGTCAAACCACGTCTTTATGGACCTTGCATTGTGCATAGGGGCAGTGTCGTACTGGAACAGCGTGAAGGTCACAAAGCTGCAAAGGTGGAAGCATACAATTGTCATAAATGTCTGTGTACATTAATATTGCCCTTCATTGGAACTAACACAGCCTAGCACACACCCTGGAAAAACAGCCCCAGACCATTATCCTTGTTGGCCCTAGGGATTCCAGTAGTCAGCGTTCTCCTGGCATCAGCCAAACACAGATTCGTCCACCACAATGCCAAATAGTGAAGCGTGATTAATCATGCCAGTGAACAAATTTTCACTGCTCCAGAGCCCAGTGGTGGCATGTGTTACACCACTCCAGCCTAACTTACTTGTGGGAAAGGTGGCATCCTATGGCAGTGCCACGTTTAAGTCATTGTGCTCTTTAGTATGACCCATTTTGCCAGTGTTTTTCCATGGAGATTGCATGGCTTTGTTTTTGATTTTATGTTAGCAGTTACCTGTTAGCAGTGAGTGTTTCTGAAACACATTAACTCAGTAATTACAGACTGACTGGTCGGACTTTGGCACCAGATCCACTGGGCTGCTTCAGTCACTGTGGGACTCCTTGATTACAACCATGTTGAGCATAGCCTTGATTTCATTCCGAACCACATTTTTTTTGTGTTCAGGCAACTGGAATGGGTGGCCACGTACATCCACACCTGGAAGAGTCTCAGTGTGGTGTTCACTGAGGTCTGTGTGACCAGATAGAGGTGAAAACACATCAGAAAATTCCTCCTGCACCCTGGCAATCTGTGCTGTCTAGGACGGTGAGAAGTGATCTCCACAGGGGACCAGAGTGAATTGGGCCGAACTTTTTAGACCACACTTGCGTCCGGTCCCAGCTTCTCCATCTCAGGAACCACCGTCACCAAAGCCTCAGGAACCGCCCCTCTCCATGGTTTCAGGATATTGATGTGGTCTATGTGAAGTGTATTGACTCTCTGTTCTCCTGATCTCATAGTCGACTTCTGACTCGCTGTGTGATTTCAAAGGGTCCTTGCCACTTTGTGAGTAATTTAGAGCTCAACATGGGTAGCAAAATGAGTACATTATCTCCTGGTGCAAATAGGCGTGCCTGAGTACCCCTGTTATACCACTGCGATTGACGTTCTTGTTCCGGTAGCAAATTCTATTGTGTTAATTGCCCCATTCTGTGGAGTTTTGCTCTCAGGTCAAGAATGTATTGAATTTCATTTTCCCAATCTTCCCCTTGTCCCAGTTTTGTTTAACGACGTACAAAAATTTGAATGGGGAAAACCCAGTGCAAAATGCTGGTGCAAATTGATTTAATCTCCAATAATATGTAAAATTCTCTCTTTTGGTATCCTGACACAGGAGATAGCATTGAAGAGTGCCTCCACAACACTGCATGCTGAGATGTGCAGAGGCACTTCTATATCACATTGCGTAATCCACCAGGACTAACACAAAGCAGTATCCTCTTGTGCACCTTTCTAATGGCCCTGCGAGGTCCATAACAATTCTTTCAAAGGGCGCCTCGATTAATGGAAGCTGGCGAAATGGTGCCTTTGGCGTGTCCTGTGGATTCACCATCTTAGATTTTTGACATGCTGCACACCACCGGAGAACATTGCCGCAAATATCCGGCCAATAGAAACAAGCCATACGATGGTTCAGTGTTTTATTCTGGCTTGGGGTTATGATGAGCTGCATGGAACAGAAGTTCCCTATGGCTTTTCATGACTAGCAGCTGCATCGTCTCTACCCTAGTTTGAGTATCCATAATAATTGAAAAAATATGCATTAGGGTCTTGTTTTGTGGCTGCTCCTAGGGGATATCCCAGAGGGGAATCCCTGTCAAGGGTGGAGGGGAAGAGCCTGTGTCTCCCTGATGCAGAGCTGATGTCGATGGCCACGGAACCGCCTCCTCAGCCAATGCTGCACATATTCTGCAACGTGCCTTGATGCTACAGGACCCATCCACAAACATCTACCTAACTAATGTTTGAAAACCTGGACAGTTTGTCCCAAGAAATAGTGGATGAGTGAGGCGAGGACTAACTACCGCCTCCGTTTTATGCTTTTGCTTCCGGAATTTAATACTGACTGACACCAAAAGCTGTTCATGAACATCCCCATGCACATACCTTACCTTCACTAATTTCCCAATGCCCCATATTGAATCAGGCTTCGATGGACCAAGGCCTGATATGTACTCCATTGTATACTCATTGACATGCAATACATTCCTGCTTGATCAGGGGAGCCTATGGCGTGTCAGGGATCCAATTCAGTATTCCCACTTCCATGAAGAAACACTGAGCCTGGAATGTCCGACTTTCCCTGCCAAGCCTGCGGACCTGCCCAACCTGCGAAATAGCGGGATGAAATCTGGGGCGGACGGGCCCTGCACCTTGGTTCTGGGAAGTTGGGACTGGGGGACTGGATTGGGGGGGGGGGGGACTGGATTGGGGGGGGGGGCAATAAACAAGTAACCTCTGTCAGCTGCACTTCTTCAAGGTACACAGGCCTGTAGCACTGTACCCACTTTGCCGTTCTTGTTGGGAATCGAGCTTTTGCTCAAATTACTCCAGTACCACTAGCTCCATGATCTGGTCTGTGTCCCGCTTATGCCGCCAGCTCTCAGCCTGCTCCTATGCAAGGGCTTTAAAGCGCAGTGGCTGCTCGTGGCACAGGTCAAGGAGCGCTTGATGTTGGGTTTGGTGGAGTATCTCTTCTAGCTTGAATTATTCCACACTGGCATCAAAATACAACAAAAACTCGCAGCGTTCGCATCGTCAGGTTCAAGTTCATGCTTCTTTGTGTGTGTTTTTGTGTGTCTCACAAGCTCTGCCAAATGCCAAGTCTCTTGCTCAAGGTAGTCTCTGAAGGCACAAAAAAGACATGCATAAGTAAACTCGGGCTAATAAGACACAGATGAGAATCATCACGCATTACCTGCCGGTTCGACCCACCTTCTTTATGTCCACAGCTGACACTCGACCGTGCCCCTACCGCCTTACTTAGTATGGTTGTTGTTGACGATTATCCACTACCTCATCCAATTCCATTTTACTTTGTGTTTTTCACTTGTGTGCTTCAGTTTAAATGTAAACTCTACAGAAATCCAGTGAAATAAAAAAAAAAACAGCTGCACATTTTATATGCTGTGCCCTTTTATTTACAGTCATAATTTACAAAAATGCCATGCAAAATAAAGCAGGCAGATGGCCACCATGCTTGACCATAGGTATGATGTGCTTTTTGTGGAATTCTGTGTTGTAACAGGACCCCTGTCTTCCAAACAGTTCCACTTTCAACTCATCAGTCCACAGAACATTCTCCCAAAAGCTTTGAGGATTATCAAGGTGTGTTTTGGCAAAATTCATACAAGCCTTAATGTTCTTCTGGGTTAGCAGTGGTTTCACCTCACCACTCTTCCATGGATGCCATTTTTGCCCAGTGTCTTTCTGATAGTGGAGTCATGAACAGTGACTTTTATAGATGCAACAGAGGCCTGTAGTTCCTTTGATGTTGTCCTTACCTCTTTTGTTGGATAAATCAAAGTTTATAAGTGCAGAGAAGCCATTATGATGACAGTTAACTCTGTAGATCATCTGCTTCAACTTCCCGATCTCACAAACCGCCATCTTTTATTGATCCCGCAAAATGGCCTAAACTTGCACCTGCTCGTATAGACACAGTGGCTTCGCGCGGAGTAAATTAATAATAATGCTAACGCTACAAGTTGGGTTTAATTCAGACTTCTTTATTAAAAAATTCCTCACCAATCATAATCAAGAGTAGCAACTGTTCGGTCTGTAAACATACAGTACACTGCCGCTCTCCTTCACTAACTCTAATTCACTTCATTTAAACTCAGGGTTGCCAGATATCACTAGAAAGGTGAACTCCAGTTTCTCTGTTTTGATTTAACCCCCCCAAAACATAACGTTATCAGCAGACATGGAACACTGTACTGGGGAAACCCATCTAAAACTGATAAACAAACAAAAAAAAACCTACTAAAATGTAAAGACAGAAAATGTGCTTAGTTATAAATAAATCACTTAATATAAAAAAATAGATATAGTTTCGTAAAATATAAATAAAATAAGAAATGAAATAATGTTTAATTACTATAGGTTGCATTTAATATCAGTTTGACATTAAGCTTAGTTCGCTATTTCCTTAGAAGTCTATTAGCCTTTTTCCTAATATGGATCATTTTTGTGTTAGTCTAGTTTTAATTAGGACTATTTATTGTTTTTAAGATATTTAAAAATAAATATTTCATGCTTGTTTATTTATCAATTAACCAACAGTATCTCATTGCTATTATTTTAACTCAATTAACAGTGACCACGAGCAGAGAGCTTACATTTAACTGTTTATGAACTCCTGATTAAAGTTTAAACAAAAAAAGATTGGTATCTGGATCGTACCGTCTGTAAAAATCCTGATCGGAGTGTCAGTAATGAACACCATTAAACTAAAGCGCTTTGCATCTGATGGGTAAATGAACTCACCCAATCACATCCTATATGAGATTATTCGGATATATACACAATATATGCAGAGCGGTTCGAGAACTGACTCCAGCCCAGAACCATGACAGTGGAAAATGTCTAATAGTGTAGCTTTAAATATATTTAAGAGGAGCAGACTTCAAAGACTGAACATTGATGTTTATTGTATTTGTTTACAAGGCGGAACAGGTTAACGGTTGTTTTTTTCATACAGTCTGTAAAATGAACTGAAAATATTAAACTTAGTTTATCAGAAGGTAAATGAATGTGTCATGGCTCACACTATGTTCCTAAATTCTGTCATAATTGACCAGCTCAAGTTTTCTCATGCCTACTTGTGTGTTATAATGTGGCATGAGAAAACCTAATAGATGTGCAATAAAAACGTTGTCACTAAAATCAATTAATAATCGTGATAAATAATCGAGATCTCAATATTGATCAAAAATAATCGGGATTATCATTTTGGCCTTAATTGTGCAGCCCTACTTTACATATCCTGTGGCCAGGATTTGAAATTTGGTCTTCTGGCTCTCTGTCCCTCCTCTATCTGTCTCTTCACTGAGGCTGAGGCATCGAACATGGTGGTGGTGTTAAATTTCACGTTCAGCTCTGCCAAAACTGTAAGCCTTTTTTCCGCTGGTGGATCCGCATTCACCAAATGATTGCCATCACCAACTCCATGAGTTACATTATCTGTAACTTTAGGCGACTTGCAAAAGAAATGTGTTCTTTTCATCTTCTCTCTTCAGCTGTTTACATTTTGCATGCTAGTTAGCTCCCTTTCACGTGACAATGGAGCGCAGTGAAAGGGAGTGATTGACGGCTAATATTAATCAAACTAAAATCTGCATTAAAGTTAAGGATGTAAAGATGAAGTTTAATTGGTTATTAAATGTTTGATAGAACGGTGGAACAGTCACTGTATGAGCTCACAGCAGGCACATACTGGGCAATAATTAGCGGACGTTTTGTAGAGAAATGAAAACGGGTTGCACCACAACAATTATTTGCACTCTCACAAATGCTCGTAAATATATTTTCAGGTCGCACAGATTAAATTTCGGGAGCATATGCGACCAAAACGTTTGCTATTTCGAGCGTTGTAACAGCTCTCACTGTGGTCCTTTGGAGTCCCAGAGCCTTTGAAATAGCTTTGTAACCCTTCCCAGACTGATATATTTCAATCACCACCTCAAAAAATTTGAGTGGGCTGAGCTTTTTCTGAATCATAAACAATGCAAAACTGCATTTTATCTGTATAGAAATGTAAAAAAATAATTGCTTTGAACAAAGGTTTAATGTTGTAAACAAAATGTGCTACAATTCTGTGAAAAAGTATTTGTCTGATTTCTTCTGTATTTGTGTACATTTCATACTAAATTGTTTCCGAAATTACAACAAAATAAAAATCTAAAATAAAACCAAGGCAACCTGAGTGATCACAAAGAACAGTTTTTAAATGATGGTTATTTATTGAAGCAAAAGACTTATCCAATGCCAACTGGCCCTGTGTGAAAATGTATTCCACAAAAAGCATGCCATACCTACGGTCAACATGGTGGGGGTAGTGTGATAGTGTGGGGATGCCTTGCTGCTTCAGGGCCTGGGCAACTTGCAATAATTTCTCTACCAGAAAATCTTAAAGGAGAATATCCAGTCTTCAGTCTGTAAATTGAAACTCGAGCGCAACTGGATTATGCAGCAAGACAATGATCCAAAGCATAGGAGTAAGTCATAGTCCTAAAAGTCAGCGAAGGACTGATCTTCAGTTATATGAAGTGTTTGGTTGCAGTTATTGCTGGCACAAACGGATTTTAACTTTAAGGGGGCTATTAGTTTTTCACATGGGTGTTGGATAACTTTTTTTTTTTGTTTGTTTTGCTTCAATAAAAAAATAAAAACGGTTTACTCATGTCGCCTTTTTATGTTTTATTTCGTTTCAAGATCTAAAACTATGTAGTATATGAGATGCACAAAAACAGAAGAAATCAGGAAATACTTTTTCACAGTACAGCATAGCTTAAATAAATAATTGATAAATTCTCACAAAAATGTGATTGATTATGGGGAAAATGATCAAATGAAACATAATTAGCTCCTTAGCAGCATCTGTAGTGTCATATTAAACAGAAATACTACTCCAAATTCGTCTTAAATGAACCGATCGATCTCGGGCACAGGTCTGATGCCATTGAAGAGGTTGTTTTAAGAGTTGTAACCATATAACCTATAATTGGTGTTGGTTGTTGTGATCTATCTCATAGATCTAGATGTCTATATATTTAAAATGTGTGGGTTCGATGCATAATTAATGGAATCGCCCATTTCTACAACGCTCAAGTTTTGCACCACAATTCATTGTCACGATGTCTCGTTACACCCCTATAATATGTTTATATCAGGGATGGGCATTTCAGGCAATAATTCAAACAGGTTTCGATGTTTTCAAGGCATTAGTTGAATATTATTTGGACAAACATGCATACAAAATGGCATGTACAGTACCTTATGTAAGTAGTTATCTACGTTGAACTTTGCCACATTTTGTACTGTTCCAACCTGGAATTTAAATGGACTTAGTTGGGAGTTTTTCCACTTGATTTAACACAAGATGTCCAGCATTTTAAAGTGCAAAGTATTTTTTTTTGTGATGCAAAGCTTAATTAACAAAGCAGGCATTTGTTTGTTGTCTTCACCTTCTGGGTCAGTAACCAGTTATATCTGCAAGGCTTTTGGGATTTGTCTCCATCTGCTTTGCATGTCTTAATTCTGATATTTTGCCCATTCATCTGGGAAGAATTGCTCAATCTCTGTCAGATTGGATGGAAAAGCAGGTTTCATGTCCATTTCCATTTACAGCATTTGGTAGACACCCTTATCCAGAGCGACTTACATTTGATCTCATTTATACAACTGAGCAGTTGAGAATTAAGGGCCTTGCTCAAGGGCCTAACAGTGGCAGCTTGGCAGTGCTGGGATTTGAACTCATGACCTGCCTATCAATAGTCCAACAACTTAACCACTGAGTTACCACTGCCCTTCATGTCTTGGAAGGATTCGACTATTAGACTAGGTCTGGGCTTTGACTGGGCTGTCCCAACACATTCAGGCTCTTGGTTTGGATTAGAGGTTGACCGATTAGTGGATTTTACTGATACCAATAAATAAGTTGGGTGGTACCTGCCGATAACTGATTAATCAAACGCTAGTTTTAAAATTTGACACTGAATGAAAACGGAACACTCCAAGTAAAATGTCTGAACTTTATTACAAATATACAGTACTGACTTGGCATTGAAAATGTACTATACCTTTTTAAAATGAAGTAAATATTAATATATATTAACTATTAATGAATATTAAAGTAAATAAAAGATATACATCCAAAATGAATAAAAAACACTTCAAATAACATAACAAACTTTGTCAGTTTTTATTTCGCCTCTAAAGGACACTCTATTTTATGATGACAACGGCCCCTTTTGAGTCGCGACTGAAAAACGGATAACCGATAGTTCCAGCAATCGTTTATAGGTGCCGAAAAATCGATCAGTCTACCTTGGATAATTATCCTGTTGGATTGTGAACCTCTGCTTCTTGTTCCATCTGCTTTTCTTGTATCTCTTGTAGCTGAATTTAACAACTGTTCAATGATTAAGATGAGTGCAAACAAGGATTATTAGTTGTGCTCTTGTCCTGTAATTTTTAATAAGATATTCATGGTGCACAAAGCAGGGACACCAGCAAGACTATTTATGACAGCATAACTAATAGAGAGAGCCATAAGGTAACAGACATGAGGGTACAATGGGACATAAAGTGGCCAGCCACTCCACCATCAACAAACCCGAGTAAATGCATGAGGGTGGAACTCCATAGGGTTTGTTTATTTATTTATTTATTTATTTATTTATTTATTTAAAATAAGCAAACCATTAATACTTTTTTTTGGGAATGTTTTCATAGCTCTTGTGAGGTTTGCACATTCAGTGAAGGGAGCTGATGGCTGTGAAGTATGATCTGTGTAGATCGATTAGGTTTCTATCTTATTTATAGCAAATACATCATCAGTCATTTCATGACTTTGTGGGAGGTCTTGGCATGGCACACACACAAGGGCACATCTAGATATCCCAAAAATTCTAGCCCAGAGCAAGGCCTTGAAGTAAAGTGGATTGGTCATATGCTCAGTGATCGTAGCACCATATGTTTACTGACCATTAACAAAGCTGGAACACTATTAATTAATGGAGAATGCATAATAACAAAGTAAATGCAATAATTGCCAATAGTAATTATACATTACTGAGTCTCAATGATGGGAGTGTGTGTTAATCATGTAGTCCACACCTGATTCAGTAAATTAACATTCCTTCCTTGAATTGAAATGGGTGTGTTGGAACAGGGGAAACACTAAAATGTACAAGACAGGAATTACTCCAGTACCGGAGGCCTGTTTCACGAAGCAAGTTGAACAAATCCAGAGTTGCAGAGTATAGTTTGTGTTGAGAAACTCAAACAAATACAACCCTGGTTAATTAAGGTTAACAGGTTTCATGATGCTGGTTATCAACTTTCTTAGTTAACCCAGGTTTTAACCCTGAGTCAATGTTTTACTCGGTGTGCGCATAAACGTAAAAGCCAGACGTTGGCAGCAAACAGCCAATAGTGTTCAACGTGGAAGAAAGCAGGTGTGCATACTTCCAGTCGAAGAGCAAGAAAATATTATGTGGAAATATGAGGAATTTAAACCTACACTAACCACAAGAAAGGAAACACCTTTGTGGCTGTCAAAGCTCAGTAAAACTGCTGATTGTGTAAATGCATAAGTTTACTTTTATAGACTCATAATGTGAATAAACTGATTGAAAAGTTATAACCCCAACATATTTCATTTAATGTATATAGAGAACCTTTTCTGTTACTGTATGAAAGTGTTTCTCATCCTGTGCTCAGATTTCCTATGGTGTTCCATTTTGGGTCCTCTTCTCTTTTCTTTGTATATGCTTCCTCTAGGTTATATCATTGAGACACAACACATCGCATAATTTCTATGCCGATGACACTCAGCTTTATCTTCCTGTGAAAAATAATAGCTGCTCTATGTCTAGGCTGTTTGACTGTCAGCATGACATTAAATGCTGGATGGAGATGAATTTTTTACAGCTAAACAACGATCAAACTGAAATAATTGTCTTTGGTCCATCAGCTCTGTCCTCTGACATGTCCGTGAGCTTAGGCCCCTCTCTTCTAATGAGCGCGAATGTGTCCAAAACCTTTCTCATTTTTGATTCCACACTGTCTTTTTATAAGCAGATTAGTGCTGTTGTAAAAAGCAGTTTCTGTCCATTACGATCTATTGCTAGAAGCAAGATGATGCTCTCTAAGAAGGACTTCAAAACTGTTATTCTTGCATTTATAACATCTAGGTTGGACTATTGTAATGTGCTCTTTCTAGGTTTGCCTAGAACAGCTGTAGATCGTTTGCAGTTGCTACAAAATGAGGCAGCCAGATTACTGACTGGCAGTAAAAAACATGAGCACATTACACTTCTGCTCACTTCTCTTCACTGGATACCGGTTAAGTACTGTGTTGAGTTTGCTTTTTGTTTTCAAAGCCTTGCATGGGCTTGCTCTTCAGTATATTTGTGGTGATCTCACCCTGTACACTGCTCCAAGATCCCTTCAATCATCCAGTCAATGACTACTCTCAGTTCCTCGTTCACGTTTTAAGGCTAAAGGTGACAGGGCTTTCTCAGTCGGTACAATTACATGGACAACAATAATCCGATATGAACCCGATTAAGACAATACTCTGATTAAGAAACTAGCATGTAAACAGAGATTGATGACCTTAATTCAACTAAAGTCATACTCGAAGTAAACACAAATCAAATTAAGATATGTGGAGTATTCCTGTTTTAGTCGCGTTATCGACGTGTATTACAGACATGTAAACACCTTAATCACACTAACGTCGTGTGGGCGTTTTCACCGCATTTTGTGACGGGGCACGATCACACACAGCAGTGCTCAACCGTTTTACAGCAAACGAGAGCACGGCTGCGTCCGAATCCACGTACCTGTATAGTAGGTGAAATGCACGTTTTTCTGCTACTATACAGTAGGTAAGTACGTGGTTTGGGACGCAGCCCATAGCTTCAAGCAGTCGTCTATTTAGACGTATAGCATGACAAATAATTAACTGCACTTGAAGCTTTTGTAAAATTAAAAATGAAAACACCCAAAACTGTATACGGTACCATAACGAAGACGAACTGTATGTCGATACGTGAAATTCTGTAGGGAACGTCGGACGGCGTGGCGTGGGGACATAATGA
The DNA here is from genome assembly GCF_023375685.1 of Ictalurus furcatus. Classification (NCBI taxonomy): domain Eukaryota; kingdom Metazoa; phylum Chordata; class Actinopteri; order Siluriformes; family Ictaluridae; genus Ictalurus; species Ictalurus furcatus. The sequence continues at coordinate 5,200,266 of NC_071283.1, forward strand.
CGTGTGCCGTTAATCGATCTACAGTGAGGGGAAAAAAGTATTTGATCCCCTGCTGATTTTGTACGTTTGCCCAATGACAAAGAAATGATCATTCTATAATTTTAATGGTAGATTTATTTGAACAGTGAGAGACAGAATAACAACAAAAAAAATCCAGAAAAATGCATGTCAAAAATGTTATAAATTGATTTTCATTTTAATGAGGGAAATATGTATTTGACCCCTCTGCAAAACATGACTTAGTACTTGGTGGCAAAACCCTTGTTGGCAATCACAGAGGTCAGACGTTTCTTGTAGTTGGCCACCAGGTTTGCACACATCTCAGGAGGGATTTTGTCCCACTCCTCTTTGCAGATCTTCTCCAAGTCATTAAGGTTTCGAGGCTGACGTTTGGCAACTCGAACCTTCAGCTCCCTCCACAGATTTTCTATGGGATTAAGGTCTGGAGACTGGCTAGGCCACTCCAGGACCTTAATGTGCTTCTTCTTGAGCCACTCCTTTGTTGCCTTGGCCGTGTGTTTTGGGTCATTGTCATGCTGGAATACCCATCCACGACCCATTTTCAATGCCCTGGCTGAGGGAAGGAGGTCCTCACCCAAGATTTGACGGTACATGGCCCCGTCTATCGTCCCTTTGATGCGGTGAAGTTGTCCTGTCCCCTTAGCAGAAAAACACCTACAAAGCATAATGTTTCCACCTCCATGTTTGACGGTGGGGATGGTGTTCTTGGGGTCATAGGCAGCATTCCTCCTCCTCCAAACACGGCGAGTTGAGTTGATGCAAAAGAGCTCCATTTTGGTCTCATCTGACCACAACACTTTCACCCAGTTGTCCTCTGAATCATTCAGATGTTCATTGGCAAACTTCAGACGGGCATGTATATGTGCTTTCTTGAGCAGGGGGACCTTGCGGGTGCTGCAGGATTTCAGTCCTTCACGGCGTAATGTGTTACCAATTGTTTTCTTGGTGACCATGGGCCCAGCTGCCTTGAGATCATTGACAAGATCCTCCTGTGTAGTTCTGGGCTGATTCCTCACTGTTCTCATGATCATTGCAACTCCACGGGGTGAGATCTTGCATGGAGCCCCAGGCCGAGGGAGATTGACAGTTCTTTTGTGTTTCTTCCATTTGCGAATAATCGCACCAACTGTTGTCACCTTCTCACCAAGCTGCTTGGCAATGGTCTTGTAGCCCATTCCAGACTTGTGTAGGTCTACAATCTTGTCCCTGACATCCTTGGAGAGCTCATTGGTCTTGGCCATGGTGGAGAGTTTGGAATCTGATTGATTGATTGCTTCTGTGGACAGGTGTCTTTTATACAGGTAACAAGCTGAGATTAGGAGCACTCCCTTTAAGAGTGTGCTCCTAATCTCAGCTCGTTACCTGTATAAAAGACTCCTGGGAGCCAGAAATCTTTCTGATTGAGAGGGGGTCAAATACTTATTTCCCTCATTAAAATGCAAATCAATTTATAACATTTTTGACATGCGTTTTTCTGGATTTTCTTGTTGTTATTCTGTCTCTCACTGTTCAAATAAATCTACCATTAAAATTATAGACTGATCATTTCTGTCAGTGGGCAAACGTACAAAATCAGCAGGGGATCAAATACTTTTTTCCCTCACTGTATGGTCTATAACATGTACAACGAGAACATGAAAGGAGTATTCTAAAAGCAACTCATGTAAACACCTTAATCAGAATACTGTCTTATTCAGAATAAGGTCAGTAATTAGATTACTGCTGTCCATGTAAACGTAGTCAGTGGCTGCTCCTAGGCTTTGGAGTAGTCGTCGTCTTCTCCACATTAGATCTTCCCCATCCGTTTCTATATATAAACCGTCTTTGAAGACTTATTTGTATGTTTTAATTGAGGGTGTAAATTTTTCATTTGTCCTTTTTTGGTTTTTGTCTAGTCCTTTAATTTGTTTAAATTCTGTTTTATATTTCTTGTACAGCTCCTTGGTTTCAACATCTGTTGTTAAATTTGCTTTATAAATCAGTAAAGTAAACTAATATAAATGTGAATTTTTGAATCAAGTAGTAATTTAAAAAAAAAATCTTTGTGAAAATATATTTGGACAGGAATGATGCCACCGCATGAAAATATGTACCACTCGCAAACAACTGTACTTACAGTTTGCAGTACAGTAAGCGTATGGCTTTGGCGTGTCAGATTTTTTATGTGCGCCTCAAGAAGCTGGTATAGATAAACTAATGAATTAAAAAGACTAGTATTTTAATACAATTATTTAAAAAAAAAAAAAAGGTCTTAAAATTGGTTTAAAAAATAAAAATCGTTTTTGGTAAAGCGAATCCTGGATTTTCGGTTTGGGCCCAGAATTTCCTTTCGGTGCATCACTATTATTTGACTCATCGGGACAAGGGAAACAAAAAAAACACGACATTTTAGCTTTTTATAAATTGCAGATAGCGCATTTTAAAAGCACCTTGTGTTTCTTTCCTCCTTCTTGCTCCCAACTGTATCTGACAAATCTCTGAGGTCTTCAGACTAGTTGATTTTGACTGTTCCATTGATCTTGGCTGAAGGTTATAGGTGACCGTACCTTTGTAGTGGCTACACCAAGGTTGTGGGACAATCTTGAGCTAAATTTCTGTAGTGTTTCCCTTGTGCTTGTTGGTGTTTTTCTTCTTCTTCTTTACCACTTGTGGACCGACTAAAACACTTGCGCGTATTTGCTGCCCCCTTCAGTTCTGGAACTGAACTAACTAATTACTTCACTTAAGTTTCCTTGTTTTGTTTGGCAGCATAGACACATGGTTGAAAAGATGGAGGAGTTGTTGCCTGAAACATTAACACTGCTGGATTTTACAGCCAACAGTTGTTGCCAATCTTGCCTTTGCATATTTTGCAACACCCCAAAAAGTATGATGAAAACAATATAATGCAGGGAACGCACATGAACAGCACTGCAGCAGAAATGTAGCTAAAATAAATAAATGCATTTAAAAAAAGGCACTTCTAATTTTACTCTAGGGTTTATTATTATTGGGCATATTAGTGGCATGAGAGAACTTGTGCACTCAAACTTTTTGCTGTCGACTTCTGGTTGTCAAGATGTATCAACAGGGTTTGTTTTAGTGCAGCAAAGTGTAATGTTCATTGGACATAATAACATTTAAAACCATATTCCTAATACAGGCTCTATGGTAACAATTTATTACAAAAATTTAGGAGCACGGTTGAAGTTTAGGGTTTTTTTTTTGTTTGTTTTTTTTTTTTTTAATAGAGATGGTAAGGTTAATGTGCCACAATTAGAGTTAGTGAAGGAGAGTGGCAGTGTACTGTATGTTTACAGACTGAACAGTTGCTACTCTTGACTATGGTTGGTGAGGAATTTTTTAATAAAGAAGTTTGAATGAAACCCACCTTGTAGCGTTGGCATTATTATTAATTTATTTCGCGCGAAGCCGCTGTTTCTACACGAGCAGCTCACAGTAGCGGGTTCAGGTCATTTTGGTGATCAATAAAAGATGGCGGTTGTGAGATCGGGAAGTTGAGAGAAGCAAGTGATGTACAGAGTTACTCTTGTCAACATAATGGCTTCTCTGCAGTATTTACACACTTGTTTGGTTGACTGAGGTGATGAAAAGCAGTGTGAAAGTAACTGTTGTGCGGTATAGATGCTTTTTGGACTTCCTGTAGTTTTTATCCCGATTGTATTACACAACTCCGAACAGGTCACTCGCACCGGTGCGCCTAAATATTTTTTCACAGTCTCACAAAGTACTTTTCAGTTGCAAATGCGTGTGAAATGGTCACACTGTAGAGCCCTGTAATATTGTGTAGGTAACCTTGTGCTGCCAAAACAGTTCTGACCTGTCGAGGCATGGACTCCACAAGACCTCTGAAGGTGTGCTGTGGTATCTGGCACTAGGATGTTAGCAGTAGATCCTTTAAGTCCTGTAAGTTGCAAGGTGGGGCCTCCATGGATCGGACTTGTTTAATCAGGTTGAGATCTGAGGACGTTGGAGGCCAAGTCAACACATTGAACCCATGTTCCTCAAACCATTCCTGAACAATTTTTACAGTGTGGCAAGGCGCATTATCCTCGGCCTATTCCATCTCAAGTGGTCCAATACAAGCTGCTTGACCATTTTTGATTTTCATTAGAGATGCACCGATACTAAATTTCTCAGCCGATACCGATAACCGATCATTCAGAATGATATCGACCGCTACCGATAGTTCTGCCTTTTATGCCTTCTTTTAAATTAATAATAATTAATTCCACAATTCTGAAGGAAATGCAAATAAAACCTTTATTCTCTCCATTTCAACAAGTTGTTTCACAGTAACTGGTCTCAAAACACATTACTCTAACATTAACACGTGAACTCAATTCTGAAGATTAAAGTAAGATTTCTGAACTTATTGAATGTTATTAATTCATATTAACATTGACTGAATTCTAAAAAAAAGTCCTGTTAGTCTCACATTCACTCACCACAAACAAAAGCATTTCTACTTCAATCACTGAACATCAAACTGGTACTATATAGGCCTAATATAAACCTTTTTTTGATATTAACTCGTTAACATTAACTGCATATGAAACATTCTACTCTACAAATATTTTTCTGTGATATATATATATATATACACACACTACTTTTTTGTCACTCATCTTCCTTTAAATCTTTCAATGGTGTACTGGCCCTTTAATTCAGTGCGGGAGCAGCGCGGGGGAAAAATTAGACTCGACGCCACTTCACTGCTGTAAAATGTGAGCGGTGCAGAGATTACAAACTGCAGTTTTGTCATCATTCCACACCAGAGACCTCTGTTTTGGTATTGAGAATAATGATACTACACTTAACGGTATCAAGGTCAAAATTCTAATATCATGACAACCCTAACACAACAACAGATTTCAATTGGGTAGTGATGGAGACCAATATCCCTTGTTAATCTTTTAGCTAGAAAGATGTGCAACTGCCAACTTTATATTTTGTCTTCACAACTTGACAGTCCAGACCTATCTTCCAAGACGACTGGCACTAATTTTACAAATTGGCAATGTATAGGTATATGTAGGATAAATGATGTGTTTAAAGATGGGAATTTTATGTCTTTCCAAAAATTTTGTGCACAATACAGTATAACTGCATAATTTCTTTACATATCTTAAAGAAAGATCAGGCATTACATACACACTATGAATAGAGTGATTAATCTTACCAAGAATCAAGGGGTCCAAGAAACTACTATAATTTTTTTTTATATATAATTGCATAGTAAACAGTGGTATAGGTTCTTTGAGAGCTCTACAAATAAAATAAAGCCAAACATCAGTGCATCATAGATAAAAATGCATCGATGGATTTTTCTTTCTTTACCAGCAGCAATCTGCGACTGAAAGAGAAATGCAGTATAACCTGCTACATAGGACATATATATGCCTACAAATACATAATAAATTCAGTGCAAGCACGTCATCAAACATTCCGAAGTGCAATACCAATACTGGAACACAGCTTCATTGCTTATTGGAATGTGCATGGGGACAGAAGTTCTGGTTGAAATTAAATTAAATAATAAAATAAATCTGCTCAGTCTTAATATAACCCAAACCTGCAATAATATCTTGACGTAAACATTTTCTGTAGGGGTTTATCACGCTCTCGCTTTTTTGTGAAATTTACTGACTGTTACAAGGGCGTTGAGAATGTTTTGCAAGTTAAATTTTAAATCACAATCTTATTTTATGATGGTACATTTAAAAAAATAAATAAATTTTATATATATATATATATATATATATATATATATATATATATATATATATATATATATATATATGGAGTTTGTTTTCTTTTGTTGATGATGGTAATGTCAGGATTATATTACTGTGATCATATCAAATTTCTAACCATGTGTGTTTGTTTCCTGTTGGCAGGCCAACAGACTCACAAAAAAATGTGTCCCAGCAGAACTCCAAGGTGGAGGAGTTGTGGGACGAGCTCAGCCAGGATGAGGACTGTGTATATGGCACCTCCCCACCCTGCACCCCCCGTCAGATGAAACGTATGTCTGGTAAACACCTAAGAGGCAATCAGAACAGAGCTGTAGGTCGCTCCCCTGTAAAAGGTAAACTACTCTTATTTTCTTCCAACTTTACTGCAGAAAATGTGTTCGATATCATTCACAGATAGGATCCACTTCATGTTAATACACCTAACCCTAACTTGTCTTGCCTTTCCCACGGTGTTCTTTTGGAGTATAGGTCTGATGTGTTCCCAAGGTCTTGCTGTTGTTCATCATATCACATCCCCCTTTGCAATAACAGGTGGCATGGCTTACATTTTCAGTGCTATGTTGATGAAACTCAGATTTACATACATGCCGACCCGAAGTTTCTGAGGCTTAGATGGAACGAATTTGAGGTCATACTGATTGCATCCCCATCCACACTAAAGAAAATGAAGCACTACTCATTATCTATCCCATATTTTATTGCATCCAGCTCAACTCACTTACAAAGCCTTGGTGTCAAGTCGGACTCCACACGCTCATATCAAGAACACATAAAAACTTTAGCAAGACAGCTTTCTTTCACCTTAGGAACATTGCTAAGCTTCAGTAGAGATGTACGTCCATTCTTTTGTTACTTCCAGGTTTGATTACTGCAATGCTGTTCTTTACAGACTGCCAGTGCAGGGTCTTAACAAGCTAGAGTAGGTGCTAGGGTTATCACCCACCCAAGACCTTGGGAACACATCAGACCTATACTCCAAAAGTTACACTGGCTCCCTGTTCCCTCCTTCCCTTCAGGACAAGCTGATACGTCTGAGCTTTAAGTCTCTGTTTTGTCTGGGCCCCACTTACTAGTTTTCTCCAAAAGTATTGGAATGGCAAGGCCAATTCTTTTGTTTTTGCTTTACACTGAAGATTGAAGAGATGATGGATCAGAATTGGCTTCAGTTTCCTGACATTTACATCTGGATGTGTTAAACAAGTCAGAACATGGCATTTTGTTTATTTGTTTGTTTGTTTGAACTCACCCATTTTTCAAGTGATGAAAAAAATATTGGTGCATGTGACAGACAGGTGTTTCTTGTTGCCCAGGTGTGCCCTGTTTGATTGTTTAAACAATTAATAGCTCTGCATGTCTACTCTTGATATGAGCCCTGGGTTTTCCCTATGAAGACTGCATCTGTTGTTTAAAAAGGAGAAACCAACATGAAGACTAGTGAGCTGTCTGTGGGAGAAAAGCAAGCCATTTTGAAGCTGAGGAAAGAGGGAAAATTGATCAGCAATTTTTGCAAAAGCAACATCAAATTTTGCACAAGCATTGGGTATGGCTAGTGCAATATTTTTGGAATATACGGGGGGGGGGGGGAGAAACCACAGGTGTACTAAGAACCAGACATTGAACAGGTTAGCCACGGAATCAAAATCAGTTGATGACAGAGCTGTGAAGAAAAACCTCAAAACAATCCACTGTTCGAAGAAGCAGAACGTCTAGCTTCTATCTTCCAAAACATAAAAGCTCATAGGTCAAGCACGGTGGAGGTTTTGCCATTTCAATACTTTCAGAAGGGACAGTAGTGTTTTTTTGTTTTATGCCCCTTCATTTAGCTTTACTCTTGACTGTTTTATTTTTAAATATTTACATTTTAAAATTTAAATACGTTTCATTTACTACTATGACTGTATGTCTTTTTCTTGTAACTGTAAATTTTCCTTGGGGACTGTGAAAGGTACTTTATTATATTAAAATTCTATACACGCTTGTTAAAATCTAAGAAAAAAAAACGAAACCAAGATGGATCTTCCGATCTTTTTCCACCTTTAATGTGATCTTGCTCCTTTAATTCTCTTGGCAGCCTCCCTGATAAGTTTTCTTCATGTCCTTCTGTTAGTTTTGTAGGGACATCCTGTTCTTGGTAATGTCCCTGGTGCCCAGTTTTCTCCACTGGTTAATGTTGTGGAAATTCTTTTGTACCCCTCCCTTAATCAATAACTTTCAGCTGTGAAATTCTGTGCATGCATTGTAAGCTCTTTGAGGACCATGGCCTCAGCAGTCAGATGAAACCAGGAAGATGTCAAGAAAGTTCTACAGGAGCAGCTGAACTTTATTTGGGGTTAATCAGAATCACGTCATTAAAGACAGGTCTACTTTTGAACATGAGTTAGTCCGAGACAAGTCGCACGCTGCGTTATAAATGAGTTCACACTTGTGCAACCAGGTTATTATAAGTGTATTTTCCCCACCTAAAACTTTTAGTTGTTCTTCACTTGTATTTAGTTGGTTGCTGTATCACATTAAAGGTGGAGAAAGATGTGTCATGATTTATTTTGGTTTCATTTCTTTTTTCATCACAAAAACCTGCAATTTTCAACAGGAGTCTGTAGACTCTGTTTCCGCTTGTTAAGTTGTGACGTAACGAATGCTCGATTGGTACTGTTTCCGGGTCCAACCTTCTACTGTTAGCTGACTCTCATATTTTAAACCTGCTGCAGGGCTGTGTTCCTTGTTGTTTGAATTGATGAGTCCAAAAAACTCTAAAGCTTAAGATCATGATTTTTCGGTATTACTACAGCACACCGTGAGTGTGTTTTAGCAGTGTTTGATAAACACGATTCATCTTCACATAATACAATAGCTTTAAACCACATAACCTTAGCATCAACTGCAAAAGTGTCATCTTGAACACTCTGGCTATAATTTTGAGTTTTTGGTGTCTTTGCATTCTTCCACATGCACTCCATGTCATTCTACATTCCACGTTCTTCTCCAAATAAATCAATAAAGCCGCCATGTGATATGGTGGCACTTGTCTGGGCCGAGTGGGCACTCTCAGGTGCTGTGCATCACCGACTGACCCTCAACATGCTCCTATGTTGAAAACAATTTAACTCTCACCCTGACATTTCTAAAAGACATTGCCAGTGCTGTGTTTAGCCCAACGGTACATCTGTGGCTAGCCAGGAGATGACGGATCATTTATAGCCTAACTTCACTGTCCCTCCAAAATCTTGCTGGTACATGTTTAGTTTTTCAACTTTGTTTATGTCCAAAATTATAGCAGTCTTTTATGTTGTTGTTTTTTTAGAAATACTTCAGCCAGATCATATCATCTTTAAATGTCAGCTTTTGCTGTTCGCTTTTGGGATCTGAAGAAGTGTTTGGGCCCTGGAAACGTCTTTACGTCACCTCAGACTTAACAAGCGGATACTTACCAAGTACCGATGCTAATAGTGACATGCATATGAAAATTGGAACCGAGTGACTTGTTCTCGGAACAGTATCGTGTGTCATTTATCTAAGTGTTGTACAGAACATCATACCTACCACTACTAGCTGATGAGCTTTTGAATTCCTGACATGAGATAAATATGAAAAATTATAGTCACTAATGGCTAGTACACTACAGTGTACAAGTACAGTGCTGTGAAAAAGTATTTGCCCCATCCTGATTTCTTGTTTTTGTGTGCATCTCATATCTCCTATTTTTATATATTTTATCTGATGCCTAATTTAGCTTTGTTGCTGCTATTTCATCTTTAGAAAAAAATCTGTCCAGTCCGTCCTCCCAGAGAGAGCAGGAAGGTGCCAAACCATATGAATATACTGACGAGCTCAGTTACAAGCAAGGCAAGAAACAACGCTTCAATCTACGTTCCAACGAGAGGGACAAAAAGAAGACTTTTGAGGGCTCTTTCATGTTAGGTCCTCTCTCCAAGTCTGGTCCCTTCAGCACAGTCAACATGGACCCCAGGAAGCCATATCTGAGCTTGGGCCCTGTCTCTATGTCTCACTCTCTACCCCGTACTCACCGCCAGACCTCGCGAACCGACTGTCCTGCTGACCGCTTAAAGTTCTTTGAGACGCTGCGCCTACTTCTCAAACTGACATCCATGTCATCTAAAAAGAAAGAGAAGGAACAGCGGGGCCTGGAGAACCCTTCCTTCATGGGACAGAACAATGAAGTGATCTGGTTGGAGCTGCAAGCCTGGCATGCACGTCGCAGTATCACTGACCAGGATCTGTTCCTATACACAGCCCGCCAGGCTATCCCAGACATTATCAACAAGGTGCTACACTTTAAGGTGGACTACAGAAGCCTGGCCACACCCGAGACTGAATTTGGGTCTGCAGTAGGCAGAAATTGCTGCTCAGAAGAGGCTAACTGTGGCACCTGTCCTGGCTCTTGGCTGAAGGTTGATGCGACAGCCTTGCTGGGGCCAGGTTCGACATGCAAGGAACACCTGCAGAGGCAGCGTCTGGCCTTTGAGCAGGTTAAGGGTGTAATGGGGTTGCTGGAGTCTGTAGAAGCTCTCTACCCATCCCTGCGGACTCTACAGGAGGACTATGAAAAGTATGCAGCAAGGGACTTCCAGGGCAGAGTGCAGGCACTTTGCCTATGGCTCAACATTACTCAGGACCTGAACCAAAAGCTGCGTGTGATGGGTACTGTGCTGGGCCTTGGAGACCTTTCTAACATTGGCTGGCCTGTCTTTGAGATTCCCTCCCCCCGCTGCTCTCATGAGAACGATTGTGAAGAAGAGGACAATGAAGAGAATGAGAACTTCACAGCCAATACAGAGGAGTGTGAAAGGGATGAGGCAGGGGTCAAAAAGGATCCCATGACTTGCTTTTCATCCAAGTTTACCCAGCAGTTATCAGAGGATTTATTCCCAGTATGTAGCAGTGAAATCCAGTGCTGCCCAACAGGCATCTACAGACCCTTTGTAGACAAGGCACTGAAACAGATGGGATTGCGCAAGCTTATCCTAAGACTGCACAAACTGATGGACCGCTCATTACAGAGGTCCCGGACGGCACTGCTGAGCCACATGCCTGCTCAAGAGGTGAGGATTCAGTTTCTAGGATTTCAAGCAACTTACTTTTAGGTGTTAGATATGGCCTTAAAGTGTACCTATTGTAGTTTTTCAGATATTACCTTTCATGTAGTGTGTTATAGAGCTGTTTGCGAATGTGAAAAGTCTGCAAAGTTTCAAAAATCAAAGTGCACAACAAGCAGGGTTATTGACACCCAAAAGAAGGAAGCGATTCTGAATCGCTTCCTTCCGAATCGAGTCGTTAGTGATTCCAGACTTTACTTCCTGTACTAACCTACGTAGGTTTGTAACAAAAAGCCCCGCCTCTGGTCTTCATCGGCTGCTCGCTGACAGCGGTAGACCAATCACAACAGACTGGGACATCTGACCAATCAGAGCAGAGTATGCTCCTTGAAAGGAGGAGTTTAGAATGAATCCTTTAGAATGGATCATTTAATGAGTTATTAGTGACACTGCGGGGGAAAAAAGGTAATGCTGCAATTTAAATTATGAGCACGTTAAAGTGATTTGGATGCATTTTAAATCTATTGTATGAGACATTTTAAACAAAATTAGGCATGTTAGAAAACCATTATAGGTGCGCTTTAAAAGGTTTGGGTCAGTAATAATGTATTACCAGCAGAGTTGGGAGGGTTACCTTGAAAATGTATTCCATTACAGTTACAAATTACTTCACAAAAAATAAAATCAGCAACGTCATCCAAGTATCACAATATGAAAGTAATGTAATCTGATTACTTTTGGATTACGTCAAGGTCACATGTAAATAAAGTCAAGAGAAAAGCAATACGATCTAAAATACTTTTATTTAGAGCTTAAAACAATGTTCAATGTTTAGATTTGTTTTAATAAAATAAATGTTATAAATAAATAAATAAATAATCACGGTCCCTGATGCGGGTAACATTACATCACAAAAGCTACGGTGACCATGTCCTCTTTTTGGAAAACCAGAATATCTTAGTAGCATTCAAAACATTATTGCTATGAATGCAGATTTTAAAAGACCCATTATTAGCATCATGTAAGTATATATAAATAAAACTGGTTTCACTCTGCCTGCGTTTTTACATTTTTTTTTCCTTCATTCTTTTGAATGTCCATGGAATAAAATAAAATATTAGATGCCACGAGTGTACCTTGTACCATCGTTTACACATTTTAATAGCTTTTTAATATGGAGCAATGTGATAACATGGAATTAAAAATGTCCTATGGCCATGGGCATCGTTTCGACTCAGTGCAACTGTCATTTGCTGCTATTGTCAAGCAACTGTGACGCCGTACACACCAGCGCTTCACCTTCACGCGTTCGCTGAGAGTAGACTAATTGTTGAGAGGCAGGAATTTGGCCAATAGTTGCTGAGAGCCTTTTATAATCGACCAATTGGTGTGTGAGAAGGTGGGAATTACAGAGAGGGATTAAAGCAATGTGAATATGCGCACACATGATGCAGTATGAGACCATAATAGGCCACATCATAATGAAACTAAAACTGAGTCCCAGACATTTTCTCAAACTTAGAAATCCCGGCCGGACGCATTTTTAAGGTCCGGGAAAAAGAGGACAGGTCTGGGGGAAAAAGAGGACATATGGTCACCCTAACAAAAGCATTTCAGAGAACAATGTGTTCATTTCTACCAAATTAACTTTCAGTTTATTTGCGCATGCACCAGGAGGTTGCTCACGTGAGTCACGACTGGCAAAGAGAGAACCAGAAGTATAATCAAGCAGATGTCTAGATTGTGTTACGTCAAAAGATTAAGTTCTCTGTTTTTAAATGAAACAAATCGTAATCCTGATAGTATTTATTTATTTATTTACAAAATGTACCTGTAATCTGATTACTTTTTTTTTTTTTTTTACGTAACTGTAACAGATTACAGTTATCAGTTTTTTGTATCCTGTTTATGTAATGCCATTACATGTATTCCATTGCTCCCAGAGGCTTGGGATGGCAGGTTCGGTGGAATATTATGTAAAAAAAACAACAAAAAAAAACATTTATTTCAAAAGGTTTTTTTTTTGTGTGTGTGTGTGTGTGCGCAGTTTGGGGGTAATTTTGGGAGAATTTGGGTTTTGAGGTTTGGGGGTGAGGGGTTGGGCAAATTATACAAAATATAAAAAAATAAGTGTACTTATTCTCATGGCTATTCTTTATTTGTTATTATTTACTATATAAATAATCATCCTGTTCAGATAACTACTTTTTGAAATGAGTCAGACAGTGGTGCCCCTTTGGTGTTCGATTATGCTGCTGAAATTGACCCATTCACCTAGCCTCTATAGTGTGTATTAGTAAGAAGGGTCCTCACTGCAGAACAGAAAGATCAGGGGGTGGAGCAGGGGTTGCGTTAACCGAAAATATCCCGTCATTTGCCCAATCTTAAAAGCATTGACGAAAAATTCTGAAGGCATTCTGTCTATCCACTCTATTCAAGCTGTCAATCTATTTTGGCCCAAACACTGCAGAGCTTTTAAACAGCTGAAGATGAAGAACAATATCACCTTCCAGCCTGACAAGGACCCCAAGCACCAAACCAATTCAAGAAAGGAATGGATTTAGATGATGATCGAATTTTTTGGACTGGCCCAGTCATAGCCCAGATCTAAATCCTGCCAAAAAAAACTATGGAATGACTTGAAGAGGGCTGTGTAAAAAAAAAAATGTATTGATTAAAAATAAATCTCCTTTCAGTTTGATAGATCTAGAGCATTGTTACAAGGAAGAGTGGAATAGAATGAACAAATCAAGATGTGCCAGGTTGGTTGACTAGTTGAGGGTTTGTGCAACCAGGTTATTGTAAGTTGGGTTGTTTTTTCTATTTTTTTCCTTAAAATGTTTTTATTGGGTTTTTTTCTCCACTTTTTTGGACACTATCACATTTCAAGTCAAGTGGCTCGTATTGTCATTTCAACCGTATACAGCTGGTACAGTACACAGTGAAACGAAACAACGTTCCTCCAGGGCCATGGAGCTGTAGAAAACAACACACACGCTAACCACATGTGACGACCCAAAACTAAATAAAACCTACACATTTCTTCATAAAGCGCACGTGCAAACGTGTGCAAACCACCCAAGACAGTACAACTACTACTAAAACAGGGCAACAGGCACCAGTACACAGTTCTAGTGTGGAAGTGTCCGAAATAACAGGTGTAGTGCAAAAGAGTAACAATATAATAAAAATGCTGTGAATGTAAACTTAACATATACATACATGATATCTTTATAAGTACATTAGCAGCAAAAATGCAGGTAGTCAGTACAGAATTGTGCAAAAATTGTAAGGGGAGTGCGATGGTGTTCAGTTCTATGTGTGTGCGTGCGCGTGTGCTTGCATGTGTGCGTCAGTCCAGTCTCTGAGTATTGAGGAGTCTTGAAGTGTTGGGGGAAGACGCTGTTACGCAGTATGGCCGTGAGAACCCGAATGCTCCAGTACCTTTTTCCAGAAGGCAGGAGGGTGAAGAGTGTGAGTGAGGGGTGTGTGGAGTTATCCACAATGCTGGTGGCTTTGCGGATGCAGCACGTGGTGTAAATGTCTACGATGGAGGGAAGAGAGACCCCGGTGATCTTCTCAGCTGTCCTCACTATCTGCTGCAGGGTCTTGCAATCCGATATGGTGCAATTTCCAAACCATGCAGTGATGCAGCTGCTCAGGATGCTCTCAATAGTCCCTCTGTAGAACGATGTGAGGATGAGGGCTGGGAGATGGGCTTTTTTCAGCTCTCTCAGAAAGTAGAGACGCTGCTGGGCCTTCTTGGTTATATATTAAACATGGAAAAAGGTTCTGAAACGATTTATGTTGGTTTTTCATCATAAAACCCTGCAATTTTAATAGGGCTGTGCAGACTTTTTTTATTTTATTTTTTTTATATCCACTGTTCATGGATGGCTCAGACACCATTTATATTGAATTGACTGTACCAGTGGCTTGGACAATAGTCCAACAGTGTGTTGGAGCATATTTTAAGACTACTAGCTTTCTATACATTATTTTTGACTCTTTGTCACTTTATCAAGTTATGTATTTTAGTATAAACAATGCTGCTTGAATGTAATTTCACAGCAACATACACACACACTCTTGTATGTCTCTCTTTGCTTGAAAAGTGACTTTCCTAATAGCAGGCATTCCTGAAATGCTCTAAACAGTGTTTAAGCCCATTTTTGGCTAGCTACAATTTTGTCATTGGGCCTGTTGTCTGGCCTGTTGACCAGAATAACACTTTAGTTGGATATAAAGGGTGGAAGGATAAATCTAGAGACAGGATCTTCACTGCAGATGAATTTTATTTGCAGATGGGAGTGTAGTCGGAGTTCTGTTTTGGTCTGATCATGCAATTTGCCTCCCTTCCTGTCTCACGAAATGTGTGAAAGCCTACCCAATATATATAATATATCACAAGTTCTAAGGTCATTTATGCAGTATAATGTTCAGAGAGCCTTAACACATTGTATGATAAGAGGGACCTTGCGTACATTATATCTTATGACGAGACAGACCTGGTAGGAACACCCTGTTACAGAATACACTCTCAAATAATTAGAATCAGCATAAGGATTACAAAACATTATTTTAAGCATAAGAGAAATGAAAGGAAAATCAAATAATTCCACAGACCGTCCATGTGTTCGTCCTCAGGAACGAGTAGTTGAATGCTTGTAGGATTTATATGGCGTTATCATTATAATAAGCAGGTGAACTGATTCCAACAAGAAGAAATGCACTTCATGATGCACGTATTCGACTGAAAAAACGCTGTGTGGAATGTTGGACACTTCATGCACTCGACGAACGCAGCTCCGCTTAAGTAACGAAGAGGGGTGGAGCTACCAGACGCTGACGCTGGCTCAAATGTGCTCAGAATAAAAAAAGGGAGTGTGAATAATATGGTGAAAATTAAAATTATAGTGTAAATGCATAGTGTATAATACGTCATTTGGGACCCAGCTTATGACTATGGCGAAGACTGTGAAGTTCATACCATGCCACTCTTGTTCCAGAATTCTCCTGGTTGGATAATAATCTTTTACAAAGTGAGGTAACAGGAAATAAATGAATTTACATAATGAGTTCTAAAGGTTGCGCATCATACAGTTATGAGAAAAAGAAAGTACACCTACCTTCAATTCGGTTATTTATTTATCAGGGCCTAAATAACAATTGTGTGGTTCTCACCAATTTTTATAAACAAACAAATAATCTCAGGTGGTGATAAACACAAGAGATTTCAATATGTAGTCATTGTTTTCCGAAAAGTAAACCAACATGATGTAGCATCCTGGTCACATGATGTAGCTCTTGGGTTTTTCTTTATATCTTTGAGCATTAAACGGTCTGGGCTTGGACACCCACTCCTGGAAAGATTGACCGCTGTCTTGAAGGTTCTCCATTTGTAAACAGTCCTTCTCACTGTAAAATGATGAGTTTCAAATTGTTTGGAAGTCTTATAACTCTTCCCAGAATGACGAGCAGTAACAGTTGCTTCTCTGAAGTCATGGCTGTTGTCTTTTCTTCTTGACATGCTGTAGACTCACACCTGAATGCTCCAGAATAACAAACAGCCAAATGTTCTGCTTTTATAGAGGCATTCACAATTCTCGATGATTAACTAATCCTGAAAACTAGACACCTGGATGCTAATCTCTGAATGATTGTGGAAGTACAAAGGGTGTACTTATTTTTATTTATTTATTTTTTTTTTAGAGTGTGAAGTTAATTGTTCACATGACCTTAATATGAAAATGGACCACTATAAACATAATCCTGAGTAAGTACAATTCGCCTAGCCTAAGAAATAAAACAAACACTGAACTAAATATTTAATTTGTAAATGGTCTGCACTTATATAGCGCTTTTTTAACCTTAGCGGTTCCAAAGCGCTTTACACTGGTTCTCATTCACCCATTCACATGCGCACACACACTCACACCAATGGTAGCAGAGCTGCCATGCAAGTCACTCATTTGCCATCTGGAGCAACTTTAGGTTCAATGTCAAGGACACTTCGGCATGCAGAGTCATGTGTGAACCGCCAACCCTCCGATTAGTGGACACCCTGCTCTACCACCTGAGCCGCCCATTTAATTTAATTATGCATTGTATGCTCAGTATGAAAAATTCAGAGCTATTAAATGCATAAACATACCGATAAGATTTACCTGCAGCTACAAGAACAGAGCTGAAATCATAGACTGTGCAAATTTTGAAAATGCTATGAATGAGTTTGTATGATGTACAAAGTGCTTTCTCCTAAACAGAGCACATGGGGTTTTTTTTTTTTTTTTTTTTTTTTTTTTAAATAAATGTTTTGAGATCTATCCAGATCCCATTTCTTTCTTTGCTTTCTTTTGAAAACCTCAACAGGCTTCTCTTTATGGCTTAAGGGTTTTGATGTATTTTCACTGGCTTTAACTTAAACAATGGGAGTGGTGTTTTTATTTATTTATTTATTTATTTATTTGAATTTGCTTTACTGTAATTTTTCTATGGTTTTTCCATAGAAATGTTTGTTTTATCTTTAGTGTTTAGCAACGTTTCTTTTTCTTTCCAGCAGTCCGCGACCCACTCATAAAGATGGTCGTGCCCTAGCAGTCTTACCAGTCGATGGTTTTCAATTCAGC
>NC_071283.1:5220228-5232728 GCF_023375685.1 Ictalurus furcatus
TATATATATATATATATATATATATATATATATATATATATATATATATATATATATATACACACACACACACACATATATACATATTTATTTATTTTAGTATTGTATAGTATTGTATATATTAGTCACTGTCCACTTTATCAGGTATACCTGCTCATTTCTGCTTTTATCCAAACAGCCTATCATGTGGCAGCAACAGATCAAGAGCTTCAGTTAATGTTCACATCAACTATCAGAATGGGGAAAAATGGGATCTCTGTGACTTTAACCATGGCATGGTTGTTGGTACCAGATGGGCTGGTTTGAGTACATCAGAAACCACTGATCTCTCGAGATTTTCACATGCAACAGTCTTTAGAGTTTACACAGAATGGTGCGATAAACAAAAAAAACATCCTGTGAATGGTGAGAGCGATCAGAAGAGAATGACCAGACTGAGAGCTAAGAGGAAGTCTATAGTAACTGTCAGCCAAGAACAAGAATATTAGGCTACCATAGGCATAGACTGACCGAAACTGGACAGTTGAAGACTGGAAAAAGGCAAGCTGGTGATTTTTATTGATTTATTTTTCTTCTAATCTTCAACTTTCCGGTTTCGATGATCCAGTGGCCATGATAGCCTCAGATACCTGTTCTTTGCTGACAGGAATGGAACCCTGTGTGTGTGTGTGTCTGTGTGTGTGTGTGTGTATATATATACACACACACACACACATATATATACGTATATGTATGTGTGTGTGTGTGTGTGTGTGTATATATATATATATATATATATATATATATATATATATATATATATATATATATATATATATATATATATATATATAAAACATAAACAATCCCTGGATTCTCTGGGTGAAGACGAGTTCAGCGCATTCTTAGATATCACTTACTGCTTAATTAGATTTTCCGCCATCTTGGATTTTGTCAAAAATAGTTTTTGCTACTCCTCCTACAAATTTTGTCCAATCATCACCAAATCTGGCACACATCATCTTCAGAGTAAGCCTCGCTTTGATGTTCCAAATGATTTGCCTGTAATATGTCAACAAATCTGACAGTGAAACCACCATTAAGGAAGTGAGGCTGTATCTCAACAAAGACCTTCCACACTGGCACAAATCTTGGAAGGCTTTTCAGGACCGCGCTGAGACTATGCAACAAATTGCACGACAGCGGCACTTACTGGTCAAAAGTTACAATAACATGTAGAGTTATTTACACTATGTACATATACAATATGTTATGTACAATAACAATAAAATGCTTTCATCTAAGTGCCATTTTTGTTGCTACTCCAAATTTTGTCCAATCTTCACCAAATTTGACTTGCATCATCTTGGGACCTGTCTAAACAAAACTTATCCAGCAAACTCGATATTCAAAACCATTCTCCCATAATGGACTGGCAAATGTGTAAAACTACAAATCAGTCTGGAATCCCTTTGCCTATTGTTATGGCTCTGCTTTCCTGCGATTGCTTATGGAGCATTGTGCACGTCTGTGAATGTGCGGCTCACCGAGCCTGGGTGCTTGGCCCTCGAAAATGCTGCTTGCCGCTTTAATTGAACTGAATTTTTTTTTATTGTATTTATTTTATTTCATTTTTTTTTTTTTTACATTATTTTACTTTTGTATAACCAGACATGTTGGTTTGAATTTTACATCAAACATTTCAATCATTATCGTGATTTTTACCTTTGCATGCAAGAAGACTGTATAAATGAATATATAGATTATATAAATTTCCCTGTTTCTAGCTTTTCCCCAAACAATTCACTGCAGCGAAAGCAAGCGAACAAATGTTCACACAGGTCACAGGAGTGCATTTGTTTAATTGTTGCTCATTTTCTGACCAGTGATTTGTTGTTAAGACCATTAAATGCTCATGGACATGGTCTGCCAGGGTTGTTTTGGAAGCACTTAAATGGCTTGCACAAGAGCCCTAACCTTAACCTCACTGAACACCTTTGGGATGAGTTGGAACGGACTTGCACGCCAAGATTCTTTTCCTAACGTCAGTGCCCAACCTCACATATGCTCTTGAATAGGCCTATTTGATCAAAATATGTTGGTTCAAATCTTAAGATTTAGTCTGGGTTCATCAGGGTTCTGAAAGATGATTTCAGATATTGGAAAATGCTCATTGGAGATGGTAACATGTAAAAAAAACCAAAAAAAACAAAAACAAAGACCCTCTAAACAAATTTCAGAAATTCATCTGCTTTAAATAATAAGCCCTTAATATAATAAGTTACAAAAATGTTCAGTGCTGGTTTAATCATGTGCAGTAAACCACCTGCAGTTAACAATTTTATTGTTTACTAAAGTGCACGACTAAAGATTCAAGATATGAGTAAGACTTAAGACTTCACTCTGACTTGAATTGATTCCAGAGATGAAATATAACTTCTGAATTTATATTCAGTGTGTAATATACAGTGCCGTGAAAAAGTATTTCCTGATTTCTTCGGTCTTTGTGTATATCTCATACTAAATAGTTTTAGATCTTCAAACGAAATACAACAAAAGCAACTTGAGTAAACAAACTTATTTAAATTTTTTTATCGAAGGAAAAAAAAAGTAGCAGCAATAACTGCAACCAAATGCTTCTGATAACTGGGGCTCAGTGCTTCACAGCATGATGGTGGAATTTTGGCCCACTCTTCTAACTGCTTTAGTTCAGCCAAACTTGGGGGGGGGTTTCGAGCATGAACTGGTGCTTTAAGGTCCTGCCACAGCACCTGAATTGCGTTAATTAATTTAGTTTTTTTTTTTTTTTTTTTAATAGCCATTCAGAGGTGGACTTACTCATATTCTTTGGATCATTGTCTTGCTGCATAATCCAGTTGTGCTTGAGTTTCAACTTAGGGACTGATGACTGGACGTTCTGCTTTATGATTATTTATTTATTTATTTTTGGGATTTTGTGTTTACTTGGGTTGCCTTTGTTTTATCTTAGATTTTGTTTTATTATTTTTGATTTCTTTAATTTAGTATGGGAGATGCACAAAAATAGAAGAAAGCACTGTATATGTTCATGTTTTCTGTGATTCTGGGAAATAACTGAGATTTGTTTGTAACTGTGTTGCAGTTGGTGCGTGAGTGTAAGGAAGTACTGAAAGGTGGGCTCTTGATGAAACAGTACTACCAGTTCATGCTACGTGGCATCATTTCTGACTCACAAGGACTGCAGACCAAGGCCAACATTGATGAGTTTGAGGAAGATCTCCACGAAATGCTAGAGGCAAGTTATGGGTTGACCTTTATTAAATTTATCCAAGCAGTATTACTAACCAGAGATTATTTTCTGTTGTCACAATAAATAGCCCCTTCTCCTTTTTATACTAACGTGTATATATGAGTATCCAAATATATATATATATATATATATATATATATATATATATATATATATATATATATATATATATATATATAGTCATGAAGCCATATGACAGACCACCAGACCATCATAAGCTCGTGATCATAAGATTGAGAGTTCATATGCCAGAACCCATTCCTGGGCTCCTAAACAAGGCCTATAGAAGAAGTAGAAGCTTTTATTTGTCTCAATTACATTACAGCGCAGTGTAATTGGAGGTGAGGAGGGTGGTGGATGACCATGGAGTGCTGTAAATGTAAGGAGTTTGTATTTATCCTGGGATGACACAGGCAGCCCATGTAATTGACGGATAGTGGGTGTAATATGAGCCAACCGCTTAGTGTATGTGAGGACCCTGGCAGCTGAGTTTTGAAGTTGCATTTTATTAATTGTTTTTTTTTTTTTTTTTGTAGCTATACCATTGAAGAGGGAATTGTAGTGATCTAGATGAGAGATTATGAAAGCGTGGACCAAGATTTTGGCATCTTTGAGATAGAGATGGGATCAAAGTCGGGCTGAATTACGGAGCTGAAGAAAAGCACTGTTTGTTAGTGACCTAATATGGGGCCCAAAGAAAAAATGCCTGCTAGAGAGATAGGATGTAATCCAAGCTAGAGCAGTGCCAGAAATGCCAATGGAAGACAGACAAGAAAGAAGAATATGATGGTTCACAATGTCAAAGGCTACGTTAAGGTCTAGGAGAATAAGGATACTGAGGGTACCAGAGTCAGCAGACAGAAGGAGGTCATTAATGACTTTGACAAGCGCTGTCTCGGTGCTTTGCAGAGGGCGTTAATCAGGCTGGAAAGACTTGAAAAATTGTTGGTATCAAGGTAGTTTTAATTGATTGGCCACCACTCATTCAAGCAGTGTAGAGTGAAATTGGAGATTGGAAATGGGTATGTAATTAGAGAGCTTCATGTTGCATAAGAATTGGCATAACCACAGTAGTTTTAAGGTGGAGACGAACAGAACCAGTCTCAAGAGACTTATTGATGAGGTGGGAGATGGGGTGTTGGATAATAGATGAACAGGTCTTGATAAGGGAGGTTGAAACATGATAAAACTGGTAGTTAGAAGGATTAGATTTATTCATGAGTACAGAGAGTTTGAATCAATGGTTGCAAAGTGGGTCAGCGAGCGTTCAGTAAAGTGTGATTCTAAATGAACCGGAGATGTAGAGGCAGCTGAGACGTGTTGGTAGATTGCACTAATTTTGTCACTGAGAAAATTAAGAAAAGCTCCACGTTGGTCCACAGAGCTAGTGGTAGTTAACGCAGGTGGCTTGAGAAGTTTAAAGTGGCCAAGATGTTTTTGGGTTTATCACTGCCACTGCTGATGGCATAGGAGTAAAGCGTGGAGCAAGCAGCACTTAAAGCATCCCTATACACTTGAGCTAATGATCATGGTACAGACGCTGAAGCCAGTCTTCCTGCATAAACGTTCAAGTCGCTTACCTGCAAATTTCATGGCACAAAGTTCCAGGGTAAACCCAGGAGAGGTATTAGTGGATGGGACCAGTCAGGTCTTAAGAGTAACAAGGTCATTGAAAGTAGTAGAAACAAAAAGATTATAGGAAGACAGTATGGAGAAGATTAATCATAGACTGGAGAGACTGTAGAGCTGTCAAGAAGATTGAAGGGTTGACAGATTTTGTGTTACCGAAAGATGTGTGTAAGCCGCTCACTTGCTCTCTATGTCCTGCTGTAATGAATAAAGGAAGATGTTTCTAAAACCAAATGACCAAATACTTCCCCAGAGTGATGGTAAAGCTCAATGATGTATGCAGGTTTATTTTGGCTACATGCGCAGTTGGATTGAGATGTTGCAGCAGCTTCCACAAGCTTCCCACAGCCTGAAAAACCTACTTGAGGAGGAGTGGAATTTCACCAAGGTCATCACTCCATATATACGTGGTGGAGAAGCACAGTCTGGGAAGCTCTTTTGGTAAATTACTGTCTTTAATCCTTTCAAAGCCTTTAAACCTTTTCCACATTTTCAACCCCTCAGCCAGTTGGACTGTAGGTGCCATTGTACAGATAAACATAGCTGCTTCAATTGATCTTTTTGTGAAATCATTCTCATTTCTTTTATTTCTTTTGGACTTTTAGCTGAGTTATCAAAGTTTTCCTTCCTTGATTCCAGTGACATTGCTGGCATGCTGCTGAGATCAACTGGGGACTTTCTGGACACAGGCCTTCAGAAGATTTATGACGAGTTTTGTGAAAGTGCTGATGGCAGTACTGCCTTGGATGACATCAGGTAGAGTGTTAAATGACACAAACCACTGCAACATACAGTGGTGCTTGAAAGTTTGTGGAACCTTTTCCATATATCTGCATAAATATGATCTAAAACAACATCACAAGTCCTAAAAGTAGACAAAGAGAACCCAATTAAACAAACGTGGGAAGAAATTTATACTTGTTCATTTACTTATTGAGGAAAATGATCCAAGATTACATATCTGTGAGTAGCAAAAAGTATATGAACCTTTGTTTTCAGTATCTGGTGTGACCCTCTTGTGCAGCAATAGCTGCAACTAAACGTTTCTGGTACCTGTTGATCAGACCTGCACATCGGCTTGGAGGAAGTTGATCTCGTTCCTCAGTACAGAACAGCTTCAACTCTGGGATGTTGGTGGGTTTCCTCACATGAGCTGTTGCTTCAGCTTCTTCCACAACATTTCTGTTAGATTAAGGTCAGGACTTTGACTTGGACAGATGTCCTGACATTTTCCTTTAGAAATCACTGGTATAATTCAGAATTCATTGTTCTATCAATGATGGCCATCTATCCTGGTCCAGATGCAGCAGAACAGGTCCAAATCATGATACTGCCACCACCATGTTTCACAGATGGGATAAGGTTCATATACTGGAATGCAGTGTTTTCCTTTCTCCAAATGTAATGTTTCTCATTTAAACCAAAAATTCTATTTTGGTCCCATCCGTCCACAATATATTTTTTTTTCCAACAGCCTTCTGGTTTGTCCATGTGATGTTAGCAAACTGCTTGCAATCCTGCCATGCACACCATTGTTGTTCAGTGTTCTCCTGATGGTGGTCTAATGAACATTATTAACCAATGTGAGAGAGGCCTTTAGTTGCTTAGAACTTACCCTAGGTTCCTTTGTGATCTTGTGGACTATTACATGTGCTATCACTCTTTGAGTGATCTTTGTTGGTCGACCACTGCTTTTGGAGTGTAATGGTACCGAATTTCCTCCATTTGTACTGTAGATTGGTGGAGTCCAAACTCTTTAGAGATGGTTTTGTAACCTTTTCCAGCCTGATGAGCATCAACAACTATTTTTTTTTTTTTTCTGAGGTCCTGAGAAATCTCTTTTGTTCATGCCATGACACACTTCCACAAGCATGTGTTGTGAAGATCAGACTCCTGGATCCCTGTTCTTTAAATAAAATGGCATGCTCACTCACATGTGATTGTCATCCTATTGATTGAAAACTCTAATTTCACCTTCAGATTAACTGCTAATCCTAGAAGTTCACATACTTTTGCTACTCACATATGTAACAATGGATCATTTTCCTTAATAAATATAGGACCAAGTATAACATTTTTGTCTCATTTGTTTAATTGGGTTCTCTTTGTCTACTTTTAGAACTTGTGTGAAAATCTGATGATGTTTTAGGTCATATTTATGCAGAAATGTAGAAAATTCTAACGCGTTTGCATATATTGAAGCACCACTATATCAAAATGTGCTAGTTACAAAATATTTGGAGATGAAGAGATTGAGAGTTTAAGGTTTGTGTGTTTATTACTTGACTTACAAATGGTTTGTGACTGGCCACACAGGCGAGTTGTGATTGAGACGAGTCGCTCTCTCAAAGAGCTTTTCCATGAGGCTAGGGAGCGGGCGTCTAAAGCACTGGGCTTTGCCAAAATGCTGCGTAAGGTAGGACAGTCAAAAGTCTCTTTAATTAATCATCTTTTATGTTTGTTATTGATCACACACCTTCCTTCCAATCAATTTTATTTGATAAATTAACTGCCACTTTTAATTTCCATGGTTGCTGGTCATCACTCTGTAGCTGTGTAAAACCAGAAGTCTTGCTCCTCCATATTATTTCCTTATTGTTTAATTGTTTTAACTTATTTATTTATTTATTTATTTATTTATTTATTTATTTATTTTAGTAAAGCATGTCTATGTTCTGACCCCCAAAATCAACTGACAAGATAATTATGAAATCTTTCCTTAGCTGAGTCTGTTGATATAGAGTAGAAAGAATAGGCTATGGCGGGAGAACCACTGCTCTAAATGAATACAGAAAATAGTATTGAAACTAAATTTGAATAGTATTGAAACCTAAATTACTTAAAACATAATTTTCTGTTTCTTTAAAGGTGCGTAGGCACCCTATATTGGTTGCAACTTTTCCTCCATTTTTAATTATTAATAGGGGGTCTAGCACTACATGCTTGGAACCCTGTTGATTTAGTTAGAATTTTTGTTTTACAGACCAAACCATAGGTCCTACAGACATGAAATTTGGTCAGTATACTTGAACGTCTAATGACTGGGGAAAAGGAACTAGGGATGCGTATTCCCAAACAGATCTTACAGAGCAGCCTTGAGGAAGTTCACGACCGTTCTATTAATACCAGACATACACTTATTCAGTTTAAAATCATTCACAGACTGCGCTACTCCAAGACAAAATTACACAAGGTTTTTCCAGCTCTTTCTCCTCTCTGTGACTAATGCAAATTGTATGATGCTGATTTGTGTCATAGCCTTGCTCTATGCACAACACAACACAAGCTTCTTGCATATGGTTTAATTACAGCCAAAAAACTACTACTATTGTTCCCACTGTTAAAGTGTGGCTCAAGGAATTGACGTCCACCCTACATCTTGAACAAATTAGATTACCCCCTCTTTTTTTTTTTAGTTGGGTTTTATCTTTAGCAGGCGGTGGGGATGGGTGGGATTGTTGTGACATAGACTCATAGTGGGACGCAAGAGCAGGTAAAGTGGCAGTTTATTAGGAACACAGACAAATCCAAAAAGATAGGCAATAAACAGAGTGATAAACAGTCCAGGGTCAAGTGATCAGCAAACAGAGAATCAGAGGCAAAGACTGTAATTAGAAACATGGGCAAAGGCAAAGATTAAAACCAGGAAGCAATAAACAATAACAACGGCATGGTAATAACAGAAACGGAGCAATTACTTCACAGTGAGGCTGTAACAAAAGGAGGTTTATATAGTGCACAGGCTATATATAGTGCACAGGCTGTAACAAAAGGAGGTTTATATAGTGCACAGTGATGAGTGTGTAATTGAGAACCAGTACAGTCAGTCATGTGATGTGGTCAGGTGAGGTGCAGTGGCTAATAGCAGTCGTAGTCTCTAGTCCCTTTTCCGGTATTTACATAACAGAACCCCCTCTTTAACGCATGGCTCCCAAAGTGCGTGATAAGTTTAGGAGGGGTTCCTGGACATCCACACCAGATGTTCCTAAGGATTTCCAAGTTCACTTGAGAGTCAGAAAGAGGGCGCCTGACGTGTTCTCCGAGGTACAGCTGCGGGGCGGTCTCTTCTGTAGCTCCGAGAGATGACACGATATCCCCGGCCTGGCTTGGGAGTGGAGCGACGGCTACCACGCAGCCAGTGGGGGGAACGAAGCTCAAGGCAGAGCCCGAGGTGGGAGCGACGCTAACCATGGAGCTAGAGGGGGGAGCGACGTCCTCAGCCGAGCAGGAAGGCGGAGCGACGTCCTCAGCCGAGCAGGATGGCGGAGCGACGTTTCATCTGACCCCACGATATAATTTTCCACTATATTGTTTTTTCTGTCATTTTAAGTTTTTGGAAAAACCTTTAGTTTTTAACAGCCTGCAATTTTTGTTCAATCTTCACTAAATTTGGCTGAGATGATTTTGAGACTAGTCTCCACAAAAGTTATAAGAAGATTTTTTGATATTCAAAAGTGTTTGTCTGTAACACACAGACAATTATTACAGCAAAGCCGCCAAACATGATGTGAAGCCGCATCTTGACAACAGCATGGACTGAATCTTGAGAATACGTATTGGGATGGCACCCCCAGGGTCCCCAAACTTTTCACATTGTTTGAGCACTAGTGGGTACTAAAACATGAAAACCTTTTTTGCTATTCACTCTGGGACCATTCAGAATCACATCATAATTCTGGTGTTGTTTGATTTCTATCATGATGACAAGTCATGTCAGTGCACAAATTTTCCAGCTACAATTCTAAATTTCCACCATTACGCAAAGCAGGACATTTGGCTGTATCTCAGTAACACTTCAAGATGCCTCAATATTGAGTTCTGAAGAGAGCCTGTTAGGATTGTCTCATTTCACCACTAGGTGGCACTATAATAAGGAAAACCCTTTTTCCCCATTACTTTTGAAGTGTTTGGTTTAGAATCATGAATCTTGTTTTCCCTGATCTAATGACAGCTGGTGTAAAAATTTCATGGCCACCTTTGAATTTAATAAAATTAGGAATTTCTTGAAAACCCTTTAAAACTTTTGACAGATCAATTTGTTTCCAATTCTTACCATTTTTGGTTCAGATCATCTTTAGGCCAAACTGCACAACATTTATTAGATAGATTTTTTTGATAAAAATGTCCTTGCATAATGAAACCGAATCCAACAGTATATCGCACATGCTTGTAGACCCACGGCAAGTAGGAAAAAAAAGCAATGTTAAGGCCTTACATGTGTGCACAGCGCGCACAGTTTTTCCTTCTAGAAAAAAAAAAACATTTATATGTCATTTACCTCACTGTTGACTTTTTCAAAATACTGATTAAAATGCATTTGTGCCCATCTTTCTTTTTGGCTCAGCGCAACACCTTTTTTTTTTTTTTTTAATGAGATTTTGTTTTTCAGTTTATAAAAACAATGTAATTCAAATGGAAATCTTTCAATCAATCTCAAGGAAAATCTTTCTAAAGTCCTAATTCCGATCGGACTTTTTTCATTGGGAGGTTACTGTATAATAAAGGCCATTGTTAACATTATATTAACATGAGATGTATTTAGTAGGCATGGAATGTTTTGTGTGGCAACCAAGCATACATCGTAAAGACACTATCTTTGAGATTTATACAGAGATCATTATTCTGTGCGAATCGATCATAATTACTACAAATGTTCTTTGCACAATATAACATTACTTAATAGACATACGTCCAAGAATCTTATCCTGCAAAATGAAAAAAATTGGGGATTTAATCTTTTTGTGTCCATTACTTTTATATATATAAAACTGTTAAGAAGTACTTTTGTAGCCCAGACACTGAATTGTTGGCTGTAGGTTTGTGCTTATCTAAAGGGCTGTTGAGAAACCACAGAATGGGGAGGACATTAACGGCATTATGGAGAGGAGAATAATGGCATGGTGAAGACATAAATGGCACGACTGTGTCACAGTTCAATTCTTTCCAAACAAGAAGAAGAAGAGAGCTTTCAGAGCGAGGAACAAGAAGAGCACTGAAAGTGAAGATCAGGGCAAATAAGAGCTCCTCTAAAAAGAAACTGGAGACCAAGCCGCAGCAGAATAATACCAAGGATGTGGGATGTGATATGAAGCTGATCATTGGCTTCAAGAACATCCGTGAGCAAATTGAGTTAAGTACAGATTGGTCCAATGAGCTCAACCAGCTTTTTAATCGATTTTGCAGCTGCCCCCCCCGAATCCTTCACATGTCACACATTACAACAACACGTACAGCTGTGCCCACCTTCCCCTGTCTACTCCATTTCAGGGATCAGAACCACCAGATCCGATGCTCCTGTTTTCTGTCCTCTACTTCTTGATCCCCAGAGAACCCAGTATGGATACTACAGACACCTCACTTGTATATCACAAGCTGGAAAGTACAGACCTGAAGACCAGCTGTCACTGCAGACTGTACTCATTACAGCTCTATAGCTCACATTACAGCTTCTGGTTTTATGATTTGAGAGAGCTATGTGTACGTCTTATGTCTCTGTAGTCATCTGGCGACTTGGAGCAACTTTTTGAGCATGCCTTATTTATCATGAAACCCTGATTTTCCCTGAAAATGTTTGGCAGAATTAGGTCAATGCTTACCAGTAAACCCCCTCTCTGAACTCTAAATCTGATCACAAAACAAATCAAAATGATCTCTCGAATGCACTTCCAAATATTCAGAACATTTAAGATGATAAGCTAAGAACTGAACTCAAGTTAAAGTGAAGCTAAGCAATATTGATCAGTAGTGAACAGTAATAAACAGTAAACTCACCTCGCCTTTCTCAATTTTAAAGTAATTCTTTTTGTTCGTAATTTCTTTTAATTCGTTTTCTTCAGATTGGCAGTGATCCTTACGTGCTTGTGCTACACGGTGTGTTGGAATGTTTCAAAAATCTTTGTAGCTGCTCTGAGTTCAGTTCAACTCAATTAGGACAGTAGAGAAAGTCACCCAAACCAGAAGAACACCACCACAAGGAAAATTAGCTTTTTCAATCATTTACTCAACAGAAATAGCAATAGAGGTGAAAAAGTGGAAAAAGTAAGTACACCCTTGGCCTCAGAAGCTAGTATTGCCCCCTTTAGCAGAAATAACGTCTTGTAGGCGCTTTGCATAATTGTCCACCAGACTTGCTGGAATTTCTGACCACTCTTCCATGCAATATTCTTTCAGTTGCAAGATGTTTAAGGGTTTTCTTGCATGTACATGCAAAAGCTTTTTCCTGGCATGCCTCACATGTAGGTCAACTTTGTGCAATCTCTTTCGGATTGTAGAAGTATGCCACTGCCAAGCAGAAGCACCTTGGCACCAACAGTTGCAAGACTAGTAGATCCTGGGGTTTTGTGGTTTTTGGAGACTTCATTTTGCATCAGATGGTCTGCTCTTGGGCTGAATTTGTTGGGATGGCCAGTCCTGGTTGTTTGAAATCTGTGCCATTTGTTGATTATTTTCCTTACAGTGATGTTTTTCAAATAATTGAAATACAATTCAAATAATTGGAGATCTTTTTAAATCCCTTGCCAGTCTCATAGGTATCCACAACCTTTTTTTCTGAAGACCTTATAGAACTCTTTAGATCTTGGCATGATGACACCACACACCTCAA